>NC_133769.1:22220724-22223578 GCF_003597395.2 Chelonoidis abingdonii
GGCTTGAAAGGTTTCTGTAGGTTTCTCAAAGGCAGAGTTTCTTGTGTGAAGGAAACTACAGTGACCGTGTATCATACTGTCTGCAAGAGCCTCAGTTCCATGTATTGACATCGGAGAGGGGATCCAAGAGGAATTGTATATAGCTGAGTTCCCTAGATCTCATCAGTGTTGGCTCTAGCCATCCATGGGGGAACCAGTCCCAAAGGGAGGTGCAAAGTGCCAAGGAAGGCCTGAAGTTTCACCACTGCTTTAACACCACACTATTTATTTTTTCCAGAATGAGTTTGGATAAGTGCAGTCACAGAACTGTGTGGTCCTGAGAGCTTTTCTTCTGCATGGAGCCCAGACTGTGCAACTGATTTATTTAACACTTCAAACCTTTGAGTTTGAATTATTTTACAGATCAATATTATTCTGCTGAAATGGTTTCTGTGACCTTTTGTAATATTTATAACCTAAATATCCACAATAATAAGCTGGTTGATATCAAGAGGTCCATCACCGAGACACATGAACCTTGTAATGCTCCTCTGAAAGCAGATGCTGCTGTGAATGAGATACTCTTCCTTCTTAGAGGGGGTATTTTATTTCATCTACAATTATTTCATATACATATTTACTGTTGCAGTTTTCAAAAAATACTAGCCAGGTAGTAAAATGGTCTGCTTCAAAACCTTTTAGGAATCCTGTTCCTTTGAAAGCTCTCAGGACATTTTTTTTTTTTTGTTACTTCATTTTCCATATTAAACAGTGCTGCCTGCAGGTTAGCCTGTCACAGTACCAGTCATCATTTACTGAGTGTTGTTAGTGGGCTGCGCACTGTCCAGTGACTAGAAGACTGTATGGGCTCTATTTAATGACCATACAATCTATGGCCCCTATTCTGCATTTCACGGGGCTGCTCATGGCTGTGTTTGCACAATCAGATTAACTACACAGAACAGTGGAACTAACTGTACACACAGAGCTGTCAAATGTACAAAGTAAATAAAGAAGAGCAAAATATATTTTCCTCAAACTGTTCTGATTGTTCAGGATTCTAAGCATAGTTGGGGGTAACCATTAAGTACAATTAGTAAGTATCAGAGGGGTCGCTGTGTTAGTCTGGATCTTTAAAAGCAGCAAAGAATCCTGTGGCACCTTATAGACTAACAGATGTTTTGGAGCATGAGCTTTCGTGGGTGAATACCCACTTCGACGGATGCATGTAATTAGTAAGTATAACATTTTCATATAGAGATTTGGGTTTGGGGATGATGGTTGCAGTTAAATAATGGTTAATTTCTTGATTGAACTTGAGTTGAGGGGTAGGACTTCTTTATTTAGGGCCACGAATAGGAAAAGATCACATCACTCTTTTTAACCTTTTGTTTTTTCCAATACTCTCAGAAAGTGATGCCAGTAGCTATGAAACAGCTATTATGGTGAGCAAGGCTGTGGAAATAACCATTGGTGGAAAACTTCTGAAACCTGCAGGTGAGATGGAATGGTGCTAACACTCTAAATACACAAGTTTTTTTGTTGTTGTCCATCACGAACATCCATAAGAAATCTAACTGAAATCTCAAAGCAGTCTGTCTTTTAAAATTTTTCTTCACGAGGCTTTTTTTAATTTTGCTGGTGAAAATCTAGCCAAAGAGCTGATAATGTGTTAGTAAATATATTTGTTTGATTAGAATAATGAAGGGCCTTGGAGGACAGATGACTGGTCAGAAAAATTATTTCTTTTAGTTTATCAGCTTCAGAAGTTAGACTTTTATGGTGAATTTTTCATTTGTTTTAGGATCTTGCCTTTTGTTGTTGTTGTTTCCTTTCATTTTGCTAAATAGAATTTCCTGGTTTGTTTGTTTGTTTCTTTGTTTTAGTTGTTGGAATAAAAATTGATCCACTCAGGTGGATGAAAAATTTCATCAATACCACAACCAAGAGCCTGGTAAGGAATTGATTGACTTCTGTTGAACTTCATTTGCTTTTTCTCTAAGCTGTGAGCACAAACCGGTGCTTCCCCTTCCATGCAGGCAGGGGGAAGTCTGTATTACAACTTCACAAAGGTCCACAGTTGCTGACTGGTGGTGGTGTTTAAAGCATTTCAAAACACAAAATGCATCTATTAAAAAGCAGCTGTATTTTTTCAGTTACACACTTATACATGTCTTGCGTTGGAGGTTAGAATATGTTTCAAGATTCAATAGTAACAATGGAGAAAAGAAAATGCATAGCAATGGTATGTGTCAACCACTAGAGACAGTATTGTGTTTTTACAATGAGCCAAAACTCTCAGAAAAGCAGGGACACCCGTGGCTGGCCGGTGCCAGCTGACTTAGGCTTCCAGAACTCAGGCTCCAAGGCTGTTTAATTGTGGCATAGACGTTCAGGCTGGGCTACAGCCCGAGTTCTGGGACCCTTCCCCTGGCAGGAGTTGAATGGGAATTTTTAAAGGAGTTGAATGAGAAGGGGAGAAAATTAGTGGCAGCTAGAAGGAAAAGTAAAGGGAGGATCTGACACACTAGGGAAGGGGAGGGACAAGAAGTAGTTGAGGAGCAAACAGGCTCAATGAGCCACAGTTGATGGGAACCCAGATTCATGTCTGGCATGCTAGTACTATCAGAGCTGTGGCTCTACTGGTAAGCTGAGTGTGGAGAAGCAACTCCATGTCCCAACACATCAACATGAGGTGAAGGAAGTTGCTTGTCTGAAAAAGAAAGAAATTCGAGTTGTGGGTGTCAGTGAGTGCAAAAGAGGCTGCAGTGTGGTCTGGGAGCTGAGTAGCCCACCACACAATAGAAGTACGAAAGAGTGTGTGTGTGTGTGTGTGTGTAACAGTTGGCACAGAAACTACCAAAATTGAAGAGTG
>NC_133769.1:22224743-22228068 GCF_003597395.2 Chelonoidis abingdonii
TCATCAGCATGGAAGCATGGTCTTTGGAATGGTGGCTGAAGCATGAAGGGGCATAGGAATGTTTAGAATATCTGGCACGTAAATACCTTCCAAAGCCTGTTCTCACTTTAGATGACATTGTAAATAAGAAGCAGACAGCAGTGTCTCTTGTAAATGTAAACAAACTTTTTTGTCTTAGCAATTGGCTGAACAAGAAGTAGGACTGAGTGGACTTGTAGGCTCTAAAGTTTTACATTGTTTTGTTTTTGAGTGCAGTTATGTAACAAAAAAAAATCTACATTTGTATGTTACATTTTCACAATAAAGAGATTGCACTGCAGTAGTTGTATGAGGTGAATTGAAAAATACTATTTCTCTTATCATTTTTACAGTACAAATTTGTAATAAAATATAATAATATAAAATGAGCACTGTACACTTTGTATTTTGTGTTGTAATAGAAATCAGTATCTTTGAAAATGTAAAAAAAATCCAAAAATATTTAATAAAATTCAATCGGTATTCTGTTGTTTTAACAGTGTGATTAATCACGATGAATTTTTTTGAGTGAATCGAGTGAGTGAACTGTGATTAATCAACAGTCCATGTGTGTGTGTGTATGTATATATACAAACCACTATCAACCAAAAGAAACAAAGAGGGAATTAATAAAATCTATAAATAAATAAATAAATCTACCCTGAGCAGAGTTTTGACTCCCAGTGGCAACTGCAATGCACTCAGATACCATGGTAATGGGTACCAGTATAAAACCCTTCAGTGGACAGCCAGGCACACACAAAAAACACCTGGGTTTGTCTTGAATCCAACTGTTTATACTCATGAGTTAATGAAGATCGCGTAATAGAACAGACTTTCTAAGAAACCATTCCCTAAAGATTATTATTCTTCTGTTTTCCAGTGCAACAGTGAACTTTGTGGCTGTGAAGCAAACAGTATGGTAAGAATAAACTTAGTAATAAATACCCTGCAGAGAGGGAAGAGTCCTCTTTATTTGTTCTTTGAGGCCATCAAAACTTGTGACCGCTGTTATACCCAATTACTTTCTGCAGGTTAAAAACAGAAGCAGAGTTAGCAGAGAGTTGACAGTCTTCTGTGTCTGGGAAGAGAGGAGGTGAGGATTCTGAGAGGGATGCTATTGTGAGAAAATGAAATGAAGTGATAGGCAAGGGAGTCCTTGAAATGAGACTATAAGAACTAAAGGGGAGTGAAGAAGAAGAAGAAATAACATAATATGGGAGACAGCAGTAGGAAATGGGGGAGTCATGAAAAAGAAGATGAGGAGAGAAAAGATGGTGAAGCTTTTTAAAGAAAGAGGTGAAGAGAAAGGAGAAGGAGCAAAAAAAGAGAGAGTGGGAAAATAAGAGAAACTGAGAAGAGAGACAAAAAGAAGAGGTGAAGGAATGTGAAGAGGTGGAAAGCAAGAACAGATGCACAATGTTTTACCTAGTGAATATTAGTTCATAATTAGTTTCTCCTGTGTCTTACTGTATCTCTTTCACAAACATCCTGTACATTTTAGTAGGAGGGAAGGCAGGGAAACCTATGTTGAGCATGTGTAACCAACACACATCCTGTCCCCTCTAGTGGCACCAAGACCACTTAGAAATGAATGAATCTGCTACAGCCTTAGCTAAGAGCCATGTGGCTTTTAGCTCATACAGCAGAGCAGTGGTGGGCAACCTGCAGCCGCAAACAGCCCATCATGGTTAAGCCGCTGACAGGCTGTGAGACAGTTTGTTTACATTGACCGTCCACAGGCACAGCCGCCTGCAGCTACTACTGGCCACGGTTTGCCATTCCCAGCCAATGGGAGCTGTGGGAAGCCCCCTGAGCCACAGATTGCCCACTACAGCAGTAGAGGCTCATGCACTAAGCTTCAGAGATCTCAGGTTCGATACTGGTGACCGTGATCTGTTGGTGTTACACATTCATGTAATATTCATATTTAGTTTGGATTCTGCCTAATTTGGATTCTGTATTATCAAATAATTTGAGGGAGAGAGACAGACGATATCCTTAAATCCACCATAATGCACACAGCACCCTCCAGCGTGTGGGGATACTAAACTTTCCACTGCCTTCCTTCCCTCCATCCCCTAGGGAGCCAGGATTTTGGGGCATTGGCCTTAGATGCACTAATGAGTGATGATTTTACAGCTTCAGGAGCTCTAATGTTGTCAGGAACTCCTAATTCTCTCATGTGCTTAAGCGCCTTCTTCAATAGGGACATCTGTGAGTTCTTTTGTGGGGTTGGGAGAATGACTGTTGGGTGTGGGACTTGTGGCTAATTGTCAGGCCCGGGCAGCAGCACCATATCCTCAGGCAATAGGAAGGTCAGTGTATGCTCTGTAGCAGCAGTTCTGAAACTTTAGGAACCCGAGGATCACAAAATTCGGAGGCCCAAAATAATCTTCATCTAGAAATATTAAAGGACTGGCACAATGAAATTGCAAGCCATTTAGCAGAATTTTTTAAATGAATCATAAACTCAGGAATTGTACAGTATGACTGGAGAATTGTTAACATAGGTTCCTATTTTAAGGAAAGTGGCGGGAAAGAAGTGATCGAAGAACTTATACGCCTGTTTAGGTTTGAATCTGTAGTATGTAAGGTTCTTGAAAAAATTTTGAATAGAAAGAAGTTAAGGACACTGGACGTCAATGGTTAATTGGACAAAATACAACATCGTTTTACAAAGGTTGTAGATCGTGCCAAACCACCTGATCTCCTCTTGAGAAGGTAACAGATTTTTTAGACAGGAATGCAGTGGATTTAATTTACCTCGATTTCAGTTAGCATTTGATCACAGTGTCCACAATGGGATATTATAGTTAAATGGAAAAGATGGAAGATCAGTATTGAAAATTGAAAGGTGGTAATGAATCTGGTTAAGTAGCGACTACAATGCGTTCGTACTGAAAGTGACTGTCAGCCTGGAAGGAGGTTACTCAGTGGAGTTCCTCAGGGGATCAGTTTTGGAGACCAATCTTATTAGATCTTTTAATTACTGATCTGGGCACAAGAGCTGGAAGGCTATAAGTTGCGGATGACACAGAAGCTGGGTGGAGGTATTGGCTAACACAGAGAGGACCGGGATATTCATACAGGGAGATCTGGATGACCTTGCAAACTGGAGATAATAGTAATAAGATGAAATTTAATAGTGAAAGTGCAAGAAGTCAGTGCATTTAGGGATTTAATAACAGAATTTTAGTTATAAACTGGGGAACACATCAAATTGGAAGTAACAGGAGGAGGAGAAGGAACCTCAGAGTATTTGGTTGATCATTAGGATGGGACTTTGAGTCACAGGTGGTGTGAT
>NC_133769.1:22229271-22251977 GCF_003597395.2 Chelonoidis abingdonii
GTGATATGGCCATTAAAAAACCTAATGCAGTTTTAGGATGCATCAGGCGAGGTATTTCAGGGATTGTGTCTGGCTGCTTGGAAAGAGAACCGTTTTCTATATCTTTCCTCAAAAAGATACTTTTTTTTCCTCCCTTGTAATAGCACCTGGATTGTGTTGTTCTTGATGACGGTGGATTTCTTTTGATGTCAAATCAGGATGAATATATCCAACAGGTATATGTGTTTTTAAATTCATGCAGTTAAACATGAGACTGACTGACTTCTTCATTAAGACAGAGAGTTTTATAATTAAAAATGACCTGTTAACCTAAGTTCACTGTACAAAGACAGAGTGTGGCTGTTCATTTACCTCATTTCGTTTATTTAAATCACGGTTATCAGAGTTTGAGGTGATGAATCACAGACTCATGTCCAAACCACAAAGAAAATTTGCCAAATCTCAAATTTAATATAATTTGCTAGCTTTTGTCACTGCCTTAGTGGTGACTTGACGTGTCTAGGCCTGCACTAATGTGGACCTGGTTATAGTGATTTAAGGGAGTGAATAAGAAATAGGGATGAAGAGTTTGCATTGTTTCCCTGAGACAGACTGCTTGAAACACATAGAGATAACGTAGTGTAAGTGCCTGGAGCACAGAATTATTCTGTGTTAATGTATGAGAACATGAAGATGTTATATATTTTTCTATGAAAAAAAATTAAAATTTTTCCAGTACTTTTTTGAGCTTCTGTCAAAAAAAAAAATATATTTTGGTTTTCAGTTGTGGAAAATGTCCATTTACTCAAAAAGCCATTTTTCATCAAAAAAAGAGTTCTGTGAATTTTTTTTCTATCAAATCTAATTGTTACACTGAAGAATTGTTGCATAAGGAATCTATTTCACGAGACTGCAACATATTATCGTCACCATCATCATGTCTTGGTGTTATGACATCACAGTGCAAAGTTGCAGTGCAATAACTGTTGTTTGATGAGACACAACTATAGTCAGTTACGTAATGGAAGGTAAGATCCCAGTTCAGCTGGAAAGCCAGAGCATGGGAAATGTTGATCTCTGGAGAAGATGGTGGTGGGGTGCAGCAGCCTACTTTTCCTCAGAGGCAGAATTCAGGAATTATATGGTAAATATGCCACAGAAGCATCTTTTGGGTGGTTCTGCTTTTTTCCACATAGAAAAAAAGAGGTAAGCACTATATAGGAGTTACTGAGATAGTATGTGAACAGATTTGGGTAACTGTTGATGGAATGAGTACAAATATTAGGGGGAAATGCAAACTACCGTCTAATCACATCAAGAGTTGAATATTCAAAAATGGCCTTGGAATCTGCACCTAAAATATTGCACGTGCAGTCATTTGTTCATAGGGAAAAAAACCTAAAAACTCAGAGTAGATATGGAAATAAGTTGATGCTCCTGTGAAAAATAAGTATCTTATGGGTTTTATATTATTTATAATAATAACAATGAACCAAATCATGTAGCTGTAAATCAGGCCAAACTTCCCCTGAAGTCATTTAGAGTTTTGCCTGAGGAGGTCTGGAAAACAATTTATTATTTTATAGAATGTAAAGTAAATGTAAAATTAACATAAAATGAAAGACTTTTGTAATTTATCACCATACATCCCATAATAAGAATGATAGGATTTACACCTTCTTTTAATTCAGCAGCATTGTTCAGTATATGTAAATTATATGCATATTATTTATCATGTGACATCCGTTTAAAAGTGTTTAAACTCATCTTTTTTACAATTTTCTGCACCAGATTGGACGATTCTTTGGTGAGATTGACCCTGACCTGATGCGAAATCTTATTAACATGTCCTTATATGCCTTTAACAAGTCTTACGACTATCAGTCTGTGTGTGATCCCAAAGAAGAACCAAAGCAAGGAGCTGGTCTTCGTTCTGTATATGTGGTCAGTATCCCCTTGCCACATAATCAGCATTCCCCTTACCTATATGCAGATGCTTGTCCTAATGGTGCAATCTTTGTACTTCATTTTGTAGCCTACAGTAGCAGATATTTTGCATGTTGGATGGTGGGCCTCTGCAGCTGCCTGGTAAGTTCAAATATTCTAGTAATGTTTATACCAAAGTCGTAATTAACAATTCAGCAAAAAGAAAATGTATTTGGTAACAAATAGTTTCTTCTTTCTAAAGTGGCTATGTATGATAATAACAGACTTTTGAATTCTTAGGAGCTAGTCTGGAGTCTTAAGGGCTGGTACTACTTCTGCAGCCTCATACAATGAACATTTTTAGTAACCTCCTCAGATCCTTGAAAACTTCATTTTATTGATCTTAAAGCAAAATGAGACTTCCCAGACTTTGTAATTCTCTGTTGGCAAGCTAAGGGTGGGAGGGATAGGTCAGTGGCTTGTGCATTGGCCTGCTAAATCACAGGGTTGTAAGTTCAATTCTTGAGGGAGTCATCTGGGGCAAAGATCTGTCAGGCACAGTACTTGGTCCTGCTGTGAAGGAGGGCTGGACTTGATGACCTTTCAAAGTCCCTTCCAGTTCTATGAGATAGGTATATCTCCATATTCAAAAAAAAAACTGCATAGGTGCAGGAGTTGGTTTGGGTTGAGCCATCTTTAATCTAGGATGCTGCCATGCAGCTTTCAGATGGACTTGTTCAATTCATAATTCAGTACACTGTATTGTTCTTTTTCAAGTGCGTGATTAAATAAGTAGGTTGAAAAAGAGTCAGTTTTTGAGGTGTGTCTGAATCATTTTGTTAATCGCATAAGGGAATCTATTGGAAAACATAAGCAAGTCCTATTTCAGAGCACCAGATGCCATTAAAATACATTGTTTGATAATGTAACTCACTGAAAGTTGCTCATTGAAAGAGTCAATTGGTTTTGTTCATTTTCTTTTTTATCGAAGATACTATTAACTAGTGATACTGTTTCAAGGAAGAAGCCACATTAAAACAATATAGTATAACAGCTTGTTTCCATTTTTTTCCCTTTGCTCAATTTAAACAACAAAACTATACTTCCTCTGCAAGAACAAAAGGAATGTTGGGTAATGTTCCAGCAACATATACCTTGGAGACTATCATAGAACAGGAAAGAGGGAATGGCAGTCAATTTTAACTTTTAGAACTACTGGATGAAATCCTGGTTCTCATGAACTCAGTGAGAATTTTGGGATTGACTTCAGCGGAGTCAGGATTTCACCTCTTAACTGTTTTAATGGTTACTGTATTTAGCTAAACATAATACCGAATAAATATAGAAACTGATCTAAAACTCCACACCACAGACTTGTCTCATTTTGGAATTAAATCTGTGCAGTAATTAGCAATAGCCACAAATTTTTTTTTGCTAGTTTCATAATGCATATATAATGAAATTCAGCCCTGTACAGATTAAGCACCCCAGCGATACCAAAATCATGTGGCAAAAATTTAATTGGGACTTAAGTGGTATGGTCAGCGTCAGGCCTTCTGCACTGGTGTGAAGTTTACACTATGAGATTATCTGTCCATGATAAAGTTTTGTGGTGCATATTCTATAGCACAATAGTAGGTAATTTACACTATTTGGAAGTAAGCATTGCAATATATCACAGCTGAACAAATGTAGAGAGAGCAGTTATCTCACCGATGGCACTGTGCAGACTTTAAATATTTGTTTTTATTATTGGTTACATTTAGTTAAAAGGAACAGTTAAGATCTTTGTTTTCTGGAACAAAAATGAACCTCAAAAACCAGAGATGGGAAATGATCCAAGGATGAAACCTAAGCTCTGCTCAAACAGAGAAATTTGGGTTATCAGTGTTCAAATCAAACTCAGAGGTCTGGACTCAATTTAGACTTGGGTCTTGTTTTCCACAGAGTTTCAGTTGAAAGCGCCACAAGAAAGTGCTTTCATTGGAAATTTTTTAAATGGAATCTAGGCCACAAGCAGGCTGAGAGGCCGTTAGGGAAGTGGAATAGAAAGGGCTGATCAGAGTGCATTTCAGCAAGGCAGCTAGTGAAAGCAAATGCAGAGAAATAGAAGAAGCTGGGTTAAGGATAAACTGTTATGTTTCGGGCAAAAATTTGGAATAGGATAGTGAGTGACAATTTTCAAAGCTTATTTGGGGAGCATGAAGAATCAGTTAAGTATATATCTTCTGTTCTCTGCACTCTGGGAACTTTGAGGCTCTTCCCCATTTTTTCAGGCTTCCTCTCTCTCTCATCCTCAGTGAATTCTGTGATCACTTTCTTTCAAGCTAAAAAGGGCTTGATGAGGACTTCCTTCTGGGTCAGCCAGTGGAGTCACTGTTGAATGACATGAGGTTTCTCGTCATTCCTACAGACAAGCAGGTGGCCCATGCAGTAATCCCAGTCTGGATGTTATATAAACATACCCAATGTTTGATGCAGTATTGCAGAGCGCTATCCACAGAAATAACTGGCAGATATATTTTCTTAACAAATATATGAGGCTATGGAGGAAGCAGTTTGAAGGTTCATCAAGACTGGCATTTATGAGTAGTAGAATATATGGGGGAGTAGAGTGCCACAATAATAGACTAGGACAGATCTGATGGCAGAAGTAAGGCCTGGAAGGTGAGGACAAGAAGTTTAAAGTTAATGAAGAAGGAGCTGGGGGAGGGAATCAAAGAGACGGAGTGATGAGGGAAGGAATTTAATTATAGTGGTTATGGTAGCAGGGGTTGGGCATTGTGGATGACAGACTAACCAGAGAGGAAGAGGTTCCAATAATTGAAATAGGAATGATGTGGGTATGAACGCAGAAAAGTAGGAGCTTAGTGTTATCTGAGTTAAGCTTAATTTTTTTGCAGCATTGGGGAAGAAATGACAGGGATAGGCTGAAGTGCAGAAGTGGAGATAGAAATACAAGTTGCCATCACAGAGATGACTTTTATATGAAATGGTTAGAATACTCCAGCATTTATGTGCCTCACAGGAGGGTTGTGAGGCTTAATCACTGGAAAATACCAGAAGCCCCTTAGAGCTATGTATAACTATTGTCATTTAAGGATCCTAGTTAGTTGAAATGTGAGATATATCTCAGGATTCCTGTTTAAAATTCTGCGGAGATCTTAAGGGATGACAATTAAACTGCTCTTCAGCATCTCTGCTAGCTGAATTATGAGTTAAAGGGGCACTGAACATTGATTGTCAAATAAAAAGATAATGTGAGACAGTAGCTGAAGGGGAAGAAGAGGGTGACTGACAAAATGTAAGATATTAAAGAAACACATTCATATTCATTGGTATAAGTGCAATTAAGCTATGTCGTTGCTGCTGTTATTAACCATTATTTTTATCCCAGTGGTATTTAGAGTCTCCTGTAAACAGTCAGGTCTCCCATATTAGCAAAATTATGTTTAAAGGAGAGGTAAATAACTATTTCATTACCAAACTATTTTTCTGTGCTCAGGTCTATCTTGCAACAGCTGTTTTTGGGTCTGACTTTTCCACGTTTCCTCGAGGCAGGTAAGGCAAGACTCAGGTTTGTTAAAGGGTCAACTTTGAATGAACTAGAAGATAAGAATCAAGGTACCACCCAAATTCTGCTCACTCCATTATATGAGTTGAAAGTGTTTCTGTTTTTTCTTTCTCCTCAGCGGAATCAGATGATGATGATTACGCTACTATCCCATCCAAACAGAGCTGCATTACTGAACAAACTCAGTATTTCTTTGAAAATGATGATAAATCCTTTGGTGGGATTGTAGACTGTATAAACTGTTCCAGGTAAATTTTCAACTTTGAATACAAAATGTAAAGAGGAGCCTTTTTTGTGCATATTAATCTTAGAAGGAGGTAATTACATTACTGTCTGAAGGATAAACTATACTGTGTCATAACCTTATCACATGTATGTGGGAAAGATAAAGATATGCATACATATGTGTATTGTAGTACATACATGACAAAATGTATATGTATGTATTAGTATAGAATGAAACAGCAATAATGGTGCACAGAATCATTTTACCCCAAGTTGTGTTTTTCTGTTTTTGGGACTGTCTCCATGTATATTTTAATAGGATAATTGGTGTTTAATGCATTTTAATCCTAATTTTTTTCACTGTATTTTTTTCTAATTTATTAATTGAAATTCTTGAGTTCTATCAAAGATATTCAGAACTGACGGGGGTTTTTTTGTGCATTCCATTATCAGTTTAAATGCAGATAATGTTAAAGTGTTGATCACCTTTTTCATATTTTGCCTTGAGTTGTCCAATAGCGCTGCTGCTGCTCTCATTAAAGGTGTTACAATCTCAATATAATTTTGAGAGACTTGAAAATTTCTTCTATCCTGTTATTAGATTAACAGATTTTATTAAGTGAAAGATTATAAAAATTACCATAGAATTAACATATTCAAAAAAAGGAGACATTTGAAGACCTCTGTGTAGACAGATTTGTGATAATTCAGTTTAAAATCCTTAAAGAAACATAAAGCTACAAATGGATAAAAGAGAGGACATTTAGGATGTGTTATAAGCACAGCACAGATATGGCACAAGTGATGTAAGTGTACAAGGTAAGAAATGATCACCAGCATTATCTTTATTAAAGAGAACGTTTCCGGCTGTGGAATAGCGAGAGAGAGAAGTCAGAGTGGGAAACACAGAGCTGAGCACCTCATTAGCATGATGAGAATTGTATTTAAATCCTCGTCTCCTCCATGCCACTTTGTTCTGTGATGGTTTTTTTTAAATCTGGCACTCTTGAGAATACTGGAGTGGATGTGCAAGTGTCTCAAGCCTTGGTTCCTCCACTCCATGCCAAAAAGTAAGCATGTTTTTGTGCTTACTGCTTCCCTTTATATTTGCCCACATGTGCTCTCTGCTCACCCTTCCCCTGGAGCGTAATAACCTTACACACAATTTTGTACCTCATGCCAGAGCCTACAGAAACAAGGGCTGAGAGTTGTTAGCAATTTCTGAAAGTGTTGGAGACAACAGAACTGCTATAAACAGCCAAGCCTTGAAGAACACCTGGAAAATGTTTCATAGGGTATTTCAATCCAGCAACGTACACACAAGGAATTGGACACAATCACAACACAGGGTCAAATACTGAATTCCATAAAGGGTAGAATGGTGCTGCTGTGGACAGAAACAGAGCCATCTTCAGAGATTCTCTTTCACTGATTTATTCAGAAGAGATGTTTGGGCCCCTAAAATGGCCAACTAGTGTGAATGAGTCATTTGTAAAATTACAGATGACCTGAAGGAGTTGTTGGGTCAAATTTAGCCATTGGGATAAACTCCACTGAGGTCAATGAAGTTTTGTCCACTTACACTAAAGGATACATTTTGCCTGTTTTTGTTAGATGTGCACAAAAGTGTGTCAGGAAGCCAGTTACACTTAAATAGCCCTCTAAATTCAGACCAACATAAAAGCTTTTCTTCAGCAATTAGAAAATATTCTCTTTGTCACTGAATTGTACATTATTTCTCAGCTCACTTGGATGCTTATTTACATCTATCTAGCCATCCATCTAGCTGTCTAAGTATACGGAATAAACACCTGAAAATAAGCCAAGGAAGTGCATAAATTCTCTTAACTATAGTATATCACATCTCTTTTCGATACAGTGTTTCTCCAATACATTATATTCTAACTGAAAAGGTTCATTTGGATTTCTAAAGACGTCCGTATTCTCACTACTCGTATTAAACCCTCATTTCCTCTCCTGTTTAGAGTGGCTTTTCTTTTCACGCCGCATTGACAGTAGAGAAATTGTAGCCGAACTGTAGGTTTCACTTCTTGGTGGAGTTACTGATTTAGCAGCATGCAACTTGCTGCTTAGTGGTATAAGGTCACCCTGTGCCCTTTTTCCATTTTTTAATCACAGCATCTGCTCTAATGTAGAACAACACTCCTGTCAATAAAGATTACAAAATTTCCCCTTGAATGGTCCTTGCTATTTTTAAAAAAGACCAGCTGTCCCTTGTATAGCAGTCTAGTTCAATCTATAAAGTTGTGTTACCTGTGATCTCTTTAGTGAAGGTAACAAGCCCCTGAAGATATATTGTTTGCTGTTTTTAACTAGAGTTGTGTTTCTTTTTCAGACTTTATCATGCAGAAAAGCTTTCACACACCAATCTAGTATTTATAATTAGTGACAGCCAACGGATGTGCCGCTCCTGTGACCCAAAGCCATTGATGCAAGCAGAAAAGCCGGGTATCCTTTAAAGTCAGAACTTCTAGTGGCATAAACTGATGTATGTTGACCAAATATTAGAACAGGATTTGGAGAAATATGGCTTATTTATATACGTTTCTGTGACACACATCACTATAGTATCTGAGTCAGCAGATGATTATCAGATACATTTTGTATACAACAAACATAGCATAGACTAAATAGGAATGATTTCAAAGTGTTAAGAATTTTTATGTGCATGTAGTTCATATGCTGGTCCTAATACCTGTTCCCAGACTGTGTTACCAGGCAAAATCTTCTGAAGCCCATGCACTGGAATGACTTGTCAGTTGGTGGGGGCAGCCATCAGTGAAGTATATAATGGCCTGTTGTCATAGTACCCTGCAATTGGTGCAACTTGCAGGAAGCAGGCCTTTCTTCAGAGGACCAGAAGGTGCATCTCAAGCTCCTCAGTTTGTCACACAACTTGGTGACTGACCTAAAGAAATAGAAGGGGAGAGGCCAGAGCTTAACAGTTACATGCTACCTGAGGTGCTGAAGACCATTAAGCACAATCACTTGCTAGTTTCCCTCCCCTCACTGTGGGGAGAAAGTAAGAAGTGAAAAGCCCCTATTCATGTGTATTGGGTGCTCTGGCATCTGTGGCCATTCTGAGTAAAGCTGACAGGGTAAAGAGAAATGCCTCTGCTGACACGCGCAAGCCAGAAGGCACAGCCCAAGGCACAGGTAATGGGACCAGGCCCCACCAATCTGTCTAGTGTGGCTAACACACTGCAGAGTGCAGGAATACCTGTTGCCCATAGGTCATTCTGCTGGGGAGGGAGCTGTTCTGGCCATGGAGGCTGCAGTAAGTCTGTTTGCCAGAGCTGGGGCTTCTTCATAGACTGCAGAAGGCACAGAGCAGGGAATACAAGCAGAGTTCAGGGCAGAGCCCTGCAATGGGACTGGGATTCCACGGCTCCCGCAGGGCCAGGTGCCATAATAGCGGGTAAAATGTACTTCGTTGCGGGATTGGGTGGGCAAAAAAAAGTAGGCTGTGGTAATTTGTAGAAAACACCACATCTCTCAGTGTGTCATAAATAGAATTTCTGCAATGTAAAACAAGTTTCTCTTTTTTTTAAATAAAGGTTTTAATACTTAAATTTAAGTGCAGGATAGAAAGAGATTTGATATCTATTATAACAGGAGTTAAAGTATTTTTATATGGTTGAAGCAAGATTTGATTTCTTCTAATAGTAAAAGTTGTCTATACTAACCAACCGTCTTTTTGTTTGATTGGTTTTTGTTTTGGTTTGGTTTTTTAGTAACATGGGGGAATCTGTAAAAGCAGCAAAGAGCCTGTGGCACCTTATAGACTAACAGACATTTTGGAGCATGAGCTTTTGTGGATGTCTCTCTTGTGGGATTTTCAGGATCTAAGGCTTTTTCCAGGTGGGAGCAGGATAAAAATGAAAGAAACAAAGCAGGAGCGGCTGAGAATGGATGTTGCAGGATGGGATGGGAATGAGACTTAAAAAATAGCCCCATGGAGGGCTCTAATATAGAGCACTTAGCACAAGTTCCCTCTAGCCTCCAGCGCACTATTCTAAGTTATGGCAGCTTTCCCCCTGTTGTCTATGGGCTGCTCAGGACTATAGCTGCTACTTCTCATCTCCATCCCTGGTAAAGACATCCCATATGCCATAGCGACAGGAGCAGCATAGGGCAGCATGTATTGTGCCAGGGGAATTCTCCTTACACTCTTCTTGACCCTTATGCACACTGAAGTGGCGTTCAGGTCCTGAGGAAAAGGGCCAAAATCTGTCCAATTAACCCAGACAGTAGAAAAATATTGCAGCCAGAAATACATATTCCTGACATGCAAAGAGGTCCATGAGGAGACATTTGCAAATCCCCATAAAAGCATTGCTGCTCCTGTACCTGACAATAAAGCTGATTATGTTGGAGATGATGGAAATCCCTCGGCACAACTGCTACGTTAAGTATCACATTAATTACGATACTGGAATTCTGTCTGCACTTCCAGTGAAAGGGAGGTTATATCAGTGGAGGCAGGATCAGGGGCACTATAGCACCAGGTAAATGCAGGCTGCTACTCTGACCAGCTTGGTTCCATGTCAGTTTGATTAACTATGGGTACTGTCTAAGGTTATCTACAAGGCCTGCTGCACAAAATAAAGCAAGTTTAATAAGAAACAATGTAACTTTCCCATAGGGCATTTTACATCACAGGGCTAGGGGCAGTAGATGAAAGCTTGACCAGCTGGCTGGACTAATTTTTCACTAAATGAATTGTTGTATGTATTATTCACCTGAGCTGCAGTAAGCCAAGCTTTCTTTTTCATAACCAGGGCCCATTGTGAAATGCAGATGTAGCATGACAGCACAGAGATGGGAGTGCTATTCATCTGTAGGTGTTTATTAGGTTCCATTTCCTGCTGTCTGGTTGGAATATGCTAATATTGATGGCCTTTTAAGTTATCATCCCTGTTTCGCACTCTCTTTTCTCCCACAACATAAATCTCATCACATATAAACCACCATGGCATCAGTGGGTGGGTGGATACTGCTAAGATGTAAATTAGGGAAGAAATTAACTGTATGTTGTCTTTTCATTTATTTATTTTCTAACATTTTAGACTTAGGACCAAATCCCATGCCATCTTGCATCCTTGATACAGTAAACTGGATTGTGCTTTGTCTTGCATTGGGACAGTTGCAAAAGTGAAATATTAACCTCAAGATCCAGTTCCATGGTGTGTCTAGGGGGCTTGTATCAGGGCATAGAATTGTCCCAATCTGTATGAAGCAGAATAACTCAGTGGATGGGGCATTACCCAGGTTTCAGGAGACCTAGGTCCTATTCCTTTTTCTGCCATTGATCTGACGAGTGACCCTGAGTATGCCATTTCATCTGTTTCCCTTTGCACTCTAAAACTGAAACCCAAAGAAAATATTTGTCCCTTACTGTGGGCTGGTCTACACTGAATTGCCGTAGCTACATCTCTCAGGGATCTGAAAATCCACACCTCTGAGACATAGTTAAGCCAATCTTCTGTTGACCTAGCTACCACCTTCTGGAGAGAAGGATTAACTATAGTGATAGGAGAACCCCTCCTATCATTGTAGTAAAGCATTCTGGTTTTAGATTAACTGTTTTTCCCATATACAGTCTTGCGGTTTGTTATCTTTATTATCTTATTTAGGAGCACTGGAAGGTTATCCTATATGTCATAGAAGCGTAGGACTGGAAGAGACCATCTAATCCAGTCCCATGCACTCATGGCAGGACTAAGTATTATCTAGACCATCCCTGACAGGTGTTTGGCTAACCTGCTCTTAAAAATCTCTAATAATGGAGATTCCACAACCTCCCGAGGCAATTTATTCCAGTGCTTAAACACTCCAACAGTTAGGACGTTTTTCCTAATGTCCAACCTAAACCTTCTTTGCAGCAATTTAAGCCCATTGCTTCTTGTCCTATCTTCTCCCTCCTCCTTATAACAACCTTTTATTTACTTGAAAATTGTTATCATGTCCTCTGACGGTCTTCTCTTCTCCAGACTAAACAAACCCAATTTTTTCAGTCTTCCCTCAGAGGTCATATTTTCTAGACCTTTAATTGATTTTTTTTTGTTCTTCTCTGGACTTTCTCCAATTTGTCCACATCTTTTCTGAAATGTGGCACCCAGAACTGGACACAATACACCAGTGGAAGCCTAATCAGTACAGAGTAGAGTGTAATAATTCCTTCTTGTGTCTTGCTTAACAACACTTCTGCTAATACATCCACGAATGATCTTTCTTTCTTTCTTTCTTTCTTTCTTTCTTTCTTTCTTTCTTTCAACAGTGTTACACTGTTCACTCATATTTACCTTGTGATCCTCTCTGACCCCCAGATCCCATTCCACAGTACTCCTTCCTAGGTAGTAATTTCCCATTTTGAATGTATGCAACTTCATTGTTCCTTCCTAAGTGGAGTACTTTGCATTTGTCCTTATTGAATTTCATCCTATTTACTTCAGATCATTTCATCCTCCTTGCAATCCCTCCCAGCTTGGTATCATCCACAAACTTTATAAGTGTACTCTCTATGCCATTATCTAAATTATTGATGAAGATATTGAACAGAACCAGAACTGAGCCCGGTGGGGCCCCAATCGCTATGCCCTTGACTGTGAGTCACTGATAACTACTCTCGGGGAATGGTTTTCTAGCCAGTTTTGCACCCACCTTATAGTAGCTCCATCTAAGTTGCATTTCCCTAGTTTGTTTATGAGAAGGTCATGTGAGACAGTATCAAAAGTCTTGCTCAAGTCAAAATAAAGCACGTTTGGTTTCTATTAATTCCATTTTCTTTAATAGGGGACAGTAACAGTGGGTGGTTAATGTGATGCAATCAACATCATCACAAAGCCATAGCTGACAAAGCATGTGTCACGGAGGAGGCCATAAGTATTTGACACTACTTAAACTTCTTGTGATAGTAAAAATAAAAACAAAATGTTGCTGCTGCTGCTGCTGCTAATGTGTTGTACGCAGGAAAAGAATGTTACATTCCTTAGCCAAAGATCAGATGAAGGGCCAAATCCTTGTGAAATGGTGAAGCAGCCCAGATACAGAAAGGGGCCTGATGTCTGCTTTGATAACGATAAGGGGGTAAGGTTGAAGTCTTAAGGCATTAAGATTCTGAGATAGTGTCTTTCCATGTAAAAGCAGTTCTAGGAGATGTTTCAGAACAACAATAAAACCTGTGTTCTCGTGTACCTGACATCTGATTATATAACCTATCTCTCATTAAACATACTCTTCACTCTGAACCATAGTCACTTTATTTCAAATGTTCCATGATTAACAGAAAATTAACAGCTGCTTTCTTATCTGCCTTTCTTGTAAACACTGCACTTTCACACATGATTCCTGGCAATAGTAATAAGTCAAGAAATCTAGTGCTCTGCACGTGATGGTGCCAAAGACAATTCCCCCATGGCTCTGGGAAGCACTCAGATGGTTATCCTGGTTATTTCTCTAATCTATAAGCTTTGTTCATTTGTATTTCTGAATACTGAAAAGATACATAGGGCCAGATTTTTAAAGGCAGCTAAGCACCTAAAGGCTTTTAAAAATCTGGACCTTAAAACATTCTATTTCAGGATGTCATGCCTCTTAGGAATACAAATCCGTTCTTCAGGGAAGAAAAAATTGAGGGATAATTTGTTAGCCTTTTCACTTCCATGTTTAAATATTGTATGAAATAGAGAAAAGCAATCCAAAATGTTATGTCAAATCTTAACTAATAGGTTGTTGAACTGTGTGTTATCTAAAAATGCAAATCTCAGTGGTTACTTCTTATCCACAATGCTGTCTTCTCTCAGGGCCCAATCATGCAAGGTGAAGAGAGCTCTCTAGCCTTCAGTGAAGACAGTGGGTATTGATGGTACTTGGCATTTTGAAGCATTTGTCCCCAAAACTGTAGATTTAATTTTTTAGAAGCTGCTTTTACACCAAATGAGTTAATAGCTATGAAGGGTTTGCAGAAGGCAATTTAATAGTAAATTTTTACTTTTTTAGGAACTATTCATTGTTTCATGTTGAATACCTGTCTACATTCCTAAACCTGTCCTTCCCTTAGTTAGTAGCCAGATACCTAGAGGGGTTATTTTCAACCAAGAGGACCAGACAAATGGTTATGTAAAAGCAATCGCCAGCGCCACTGTTTGATCCTGTTGTTACAATGTGTTGAGAGTTGATATAGCTAAATCCAAGGAGACATAATGTCTCAGATGTTCATGATGCTTACGCAAGCCTTAGGAGTGAATGCATTTTCTTTCAAACCCTCTTGTGTTTACAAACAAAGTATTCTGTTAAGAAAAAAACACCTTTCTTTTTGATCAGCAATTGCAAAAAAATTGGCTTCCTCAGGGACTGAAAAACAGTCAGAAATGTATAAACTTTTCCAACAGATGTCAGTCCAGGTGTTATTGTGTGTGAAAGTACAACTCTTGCTCACTAGCTTGATGTGCTAATTGATGTGTAAATCATGTGTTCTCTGTAACAGTGGACTATTTTGGTTAAGTTTATTTGCAGTACTCACTATGATTCTCTTGCTCTTGAGTGGATGCTTTCACATTAACTCTGCTAACTGCCAGCAAACTGCATGAAATCTCATCTTGTATGTCTTTTTTTCCTGTGTTTTCTTTCCTTTCCTCTACTTGCTACTTTGCCTGTTGTTGATAGGATCAGCCTATATGCACAACGAGTCGTGCCTCTGCCATGATGTCCGCTCCTATCTTCATTTTTCTGCAAGTTTTCATATGGTGTGGATGGTCAGTTACTTTCTCTAATTTTTGTTTTGTTTTGTTTTGGTTCTTTGCATAAAAGAGTAAAAATCTTTTTTCCTAACTAAGCCCATGAAAGAAAATTAAATGAAATGGGTCCCCAAAACAGCAACCTGGAACAAATTCCTATAGCAATTTAAGTAAAAATTAAAAAGCCCTGTCCAAAGCCTTGTAAATCAGAATTAATAGAACTGTGGGGATCGCCCCCAAAGAGTCAGGAACCTGCCTGCTCTGAAGGGCTGCAATATTTGAGCTTCTTTCATATCGCTGTCATTACCTTCCATGCTAGCCCTTCAAAATGTTTATTGCTTCCTATGCTCCCGGTAAAGGTGAAAATGAGGAAGAAGAAAAAGAAGACATCTAGGACAAAGTTTCTGCATAGAAATAAGCAGAGGTACAAAGTAGCTGGAAGAGACTATAGTTCCTGAAAATCTAAAACTATACATGGCACAGCATAACTGAATCCTGTGTTTAGGGTTTGCTGTGGGGAGAGGGTAACTCAGTGGTTTGAGCATTGGCCTGCTAAACCCAGGGTTATGAGCTCAATCTTTGAGGGAGCCACTTAGGGATCTGGGGCAAAATCAGTACTTGGTCCTGCTATTGAAGGCAGGGGGCTGGACTTGATGACCTTTCAAGGTCCCTTCCAGTTCTAGGAGATAAATAAAATTAACAGAGATATACCTATTTATTTTAACATTAGGAGAAGTTCACAGTGTTGCTAAGCCTATACAGTGGTTAATGATCAAAATAACAACACTCATTGCTTGTTATTAGGCATAAAAAATTGTTTACTTTTTTTAACCTAATATCCAGCAAAACACAGTGTCATTGGCTAGTAAAGATACAAGAGAACTTTTGCTTCTAATACAAATATTGATATATGTTTCAGAACACAAGATTCAGCAGTATGAGTCTAGACTAGTGGTTCTCAAAGCCAGTTCACCGCTTGTTCGGGGAAAGCCCCTGGCGGGCCAGGCCGATTTGTTTACCTGCCGTGTCCGCAGGTTTGGCTGATCATGGCTCCCACAGCCGTGGTTCGCCGCTCCAGGCCAATGGGGGCTGCAGGAAGCAGCGCGGACTGAGGGATGTGCTGCCTGCCCTTCCTGCAGCCCCCTTCCCTCAGTGGCAGGTAAACAAACCGGCCCAGCCCGCCAGGGGCTTTCCCTGAACAAGCAGTGGACCGGCTTTGAGAACCACCGGTCTAGAACACTAGTGTATGGAGACATCAGGGTTCATAAAGAAAGCTCAGTCTTTTTCTCCATGTTATGTTTATTAGTTTGAAAACTCTGAGCTACCATTATTGCTAATATACCAAAGCACCGATGATCTGAGTAACATCCTAAAGTATGTTCCTCGTATGGTGGAAGTGTGTGAAAATATAGATAGCAGTATTGGTATAACTTCTTAGCAGCCCACTAGAGGGAGATGCTGCCATGACTATTATTGTAAAGCTAACAATGAAAAGAACAAAGAGAATCATTATGTTATAATGGAAATTAATTTTCAATGTTAAAGTACAGTAGATACATTAAATTTGTTTATAAATGTTCTAAACAATTTTCAGCAATGTTTTAGATAATTTTTTGGAAGGTTAAGTACATAGAGTTATGGTGATAGGATGATATTTATAACTAGGTAAAAAAACCTAAAATCGGTTGTAAGAGTTCATCTTCTTTACTGCCTTTAGTGTTGGAAAAAGCTAAATCCCTTGGACATCAATAAAAAACACTTCATGCTCAGTTTGATAGCTTTTTTATTTTCCTGGGCTTCACATAACGTATTAAACCAGGGGCAGGCTAGGGTGACCAGACAGCAAGTGTGAAAAATCAGGACAAGGGGTGAGGAGTAATAGGAGCCCATATAAGAAAAAAACACCAAGAATCGGGACTGGCCCTATAAAATCAGGACATCACCCTAGGGTGGGCAAACTTTATGGCCTGAGGACCACACTGGGTTTCAGAAATTGTATGGAGTGCCAGTTAGGGGACACTGTGCTTCCCCAACCTGCCTGGTGCCCCTGCCCCCTATCTGACCCCCCCACTTCTCACACCCTGACGGCCCCCCCGGGACCCCTGCCCCATCCACAGCATCTCCCTGTCCCCTAACTGCCCCTCTAACTCCCACCCCGACTGCCCCCTGCTGCCCCATCCAACCACCCCTTCTCCCTGCCCGCCCTGGAACCCCCACCCCCATTTAACTCCCTTGTTCCCCATCCTCTGACCACCCCTGGCCCCTGACCACTCCCCGAACTCCCCTACCCTCTATCCTACCCCCTACCCCTTTCCCTGCCCCCTTACCGAACTGCCTGGAGCACTGGTGCCTGGTGGCATGGCTGCACCATGACAGGCAGCCGCGCCACCTACTGTGCAGCACAGAGCACTGGGTCAGGCCGGGCTCTGGAGCTGCGCTGCCCCAGGAGCTCACAATCCTGCTTCCCAGAGCATTGCATCCATGGCGCAGTGAACTGAGGCTGTGAGGGAGGGGCAGGGGCTAGCCTCCCGGGCCAGGGGCTAAGAGGTTGGACAGAAAGGTCCCATGGTCTGGATGTGGCCGTAGTTTGCCCACCTCTGTATTAAACAGTTTCATGACTAGCAAACATAGGAAGTTGAATAGGTGCAGCTCAAGACTGGGAGGAAGAATTAAAGTTCCTCTCCAACATCAGCCCCATGTAAAACATGAAGACCAGATTCTGACATCTTTACTCACAGTGAGTAGCGCCTTGCTCTATAAGTAGCTTTATTGAAATCAAGTAAGGTATTAATCATACATAAGGGTAGCAGAATCTGCCCCAAAATTAAATTGCTAAGGGGCTAATCCAGTGTCAGCATTCCAAAACTCCCATGGAAGCAAAACCTTACAACACAACTTCAGATGGATTCTCAGCAGCAGTAGATGGAAACTAGGCAAGATGCAAAGTTAACTTTTTGTTTCTCAGTCCAGTTTCCAACCCTTAATAATTCTGTGACTTTGGGTCAGGCTCTCATCTGGTGTAAATCTATATAGCTCTGTTGAAGTCACTGAAACCAAAACTGATTTACACCATTTAACAATCTGGTTAATGAGTTATAGCTTTCTTTTTGTCTTCTTTTTGGGAGGGCACAGCAAAAGGGGTTATCCATGTTATGTACTTGTACTTAGTTGCTTTAAAAAAAAAACAAGGAAAACAGCATGGAAGTATCAGAGCACGCCTGCAACATAGTCAGACTCCCACCAAAGCCAGTGGGTGCTGTGAGACTACTTAACATGTTGCAGGATTGGACTAAATTGAATTTTTCATTTGTGAAATGGACTACCAGTGAAATGATCAACACATCACAAGGCATCACAAGAAAAGTCACTAATATTGCACCAAAAAAACTTTCAATAGGGTGAGTGAGGTGACAACTGTTTTCCAAAAAAAGGCGTATAGTCTACCAATTTTAATACAGGACTTCTTGATCAGGACAGTCTGAAAGTAGTACACAGGAATTATGGCTCCATCTAGTGGCAGAAAATAGCCCGATGTTTACATATGACCAAGAATGGCCCTCAAACTCAATTGTCCTTTGCTGAATCAAGGAGCTGTCCTTACAACATGCAGCTTTCAAAATGTCTTCTATATATGTTAAAAAGCCCAGATTGTAAGCTCTTTAGAGCAGGGAACTTCATTTTTGTTGTGTGTTTATATAGCACCTAACACAATGAGGGTCCTGGTCCATGACAGGGGCTCCTCAGTGCTATTGCAATACAACTAATTAATAATAATAATAATATTTTATAACATGAACTTAAGTTTAGTTGTAGTATGCTTCTGAAGTATTTATATGTTTCTTTGACAGCCCATGCTATCCCCCAGTAGATTGATACATTTACTTTGATGTAAATGTGTGGCTATGTAAAAGCATTGACTGCTAACATGAAGATACTAAATTAGGATCATACTGTATAGTCAGGAAATAAGCCTATATAAAGTTATCATGGTAGGACTGCCTAACTAGGGGAAATAGTGTTTGGATTTGTCTCTCTTCCCACTCTTTCCTCTCAACCCTTGATGTCAAGGCAAACTGGCATCTCTTGAGGCATCTAGATAGACTTTTGTGTAGTGCTGGGGAGGAGCCGGTGGTCATGGTACATGTAGGTACCAGTGACATAGGGAAGGGTAGGAGAGACATCCTGGAAGCCAAATGTAGGCTGCTAGGGAAGAGACTGAAATCCAGGACCTCTATGATGGCATTCTCAGAAATGCTCCCAGTTCCACGCACAGGGCCAGGAAGACAGGCAGAGCTTCAGATTTTCCATGCATGGATGAGACGATGGTGTTGAGAGAAGGGGTTTAGATTCATTAGGAAATGGGGAAACTTTTGGGATAGAGGGAGCCTATACAGGAGAGATGGGCTCCATCTAAACCAAAGTGGAACCAGACTGCTGGCACTTAACATTAAAAAGGTTGTAGAGCAGTTTTTAAACTAGGAGATGGGGGAAAGCCGACTGCAGCAGAGGAGCACATGGATCAGACAGAGACTTCTCTTAGAGGAGAGTCTATTGATAGAGATTCTCTAGGTTTTAGTCAGGAGGAGAGGATGGAAGAGGATAAAGTGTGGGCCAGATCAGATGAGAAACTTTCACATAAAAAAGAATCAGGCTCATCAGAAAAGGGCAGATAAATAAACAGTGACAATTTTTTAAAGTGCTGGTATATAAATGCTAGAAGTCTAAATAATATAGACTGCGTCATGTTAAAGGAGGATATTGATATAATAGGCATCACAGAAACCAGGTGGACTGAGGACAACCAATGAGACACAATCATTCCAGGGTACAAAATATATCAGAAGGACAGAACAAGTCATGGATGGGGGCGGGGAGTAGCACTATATGTGAAAGAAAATGTAGAATCATTTTCTACATTTATATACCATTTTACTTCTAAAATGTAGAAGTAAAAATCCTAAGTGAATCACATGTTCCATAGAATCTCTATGGATAGCAATTCCATGCTCTAATAAGAATATAACAGTAAGGATCTATTATCGACCACCTGACCAGGACATTGATAGTGATGATGAAATGCTAAGGGAAATTAGAGAGACTATCAAAATTAAGAACTCAATAATAGTGGGGGATTTCAATTATCCCCATAGTGACGGGGAACATGTCACCTCAGGACAAAACGCAGAGACAAAATTTCTCAATACGTTAAATGACTGCTTCTTGGAGCAGCTGGTACGGGAACCCACAGGGAGAGAGGCAACTCTCAGTTTAGTCCTGAGTGGAGCACAGGAGCTGGTCCAAGAGGTAACTACAACAGGACCACTTGGAAATAGTGACCATATATAATAACACTTAACATCCCTGTGGTGGGAAAAACCTCAACAGCCCAGCACTGTGCATTTAATTTCAGTAAAGGGAATATTGCAAAAATGAGGGTGGTAGTTTAAACAAAATTAAAGGTTACAGTGACTAAAGTGAAATCCATGCAAGCTGCATGGACACTTTTCAAAGGACCAATAATAGAGGCCGCAATTTCAAATATATACCCCAAATTATAAAGCCACAGTGAAGAACTAAAAAAAGAGGCCACCGTGACTAAACAACCATGTAAAAGAAGCATGAGATTAAAAAAGTTCCATCTTTTAAAAAGTGGAAGTCAAATCCTAGTGAAGGTAAATAGAAAAGGAACATAAACACTGCTAATAAGTGTTTAAATATAATAAAGAAAAGTCAAAGAAAGTTTGAAGAACAGCTAACGAAACTCAAAGGTATAACAAATGTTTTTGGAGTACATCGATAGAAGCCTGTAAAACAACCAGTGGGACCCTGGAGATTGAGATACAAAAGGATATGAAAGTCATTGCAGAGAAACTAGATGATTCTTGCTTCACTCTTCCGACAGCTTGAGGAGAGATTCCAAATCTGAGCGGCCTTTTGTAGTGACAATCGAGGGAAACTGTCACAGATTGATGTGTCACTAGAGGAGATTTTGGAATTAAATTTGATAAAGTCCCAGACCAGATGGCCATTCATCTAAGAGTTCTAAAAGAAACTCAAATGTGAGTGCGGACTATTAAACTATGGTTTGTAACTGTCCTTTAAAAAGGTTTCTGTACCCAGAAGACCGAAGATAGCTAATTGTACGTCAATATTTAAAAAGGGCTCTAGAGGTGATCCCGGCTAATTACAGGACCGGTAAGTCTAACGTATACCGGGCAAATTAGTCGAAATCAATAGTTAAGAAATAAAATGTCGACACCTATAAGAACATAAAATGTTGGCAAAAGTCAACATTGGTTCTGCAAGGAAATCGTGTCTCTACTAATCATTAGAGTCTTTGGAAGGGGTCAAACAAACATGTGGACAAGGCGGGATCCAGTGGACATAGTGTATTTAGATTTCCGAAAGCCTTTGACAAGTTCCCTCACCAAGGCTCTTACAATAAATTAAAGTTGTCATTGGGAAAGGGGAAGCTTTCATGGATGAGAGAGTGGTTAAAGACAGGGAATAACAGTAGGAATAAATGTAAAATTCTCAGAATCCCCCAAGGGTCAGTTTCTAGGACCACATCCTAATTCAAAACTTTTTCATAAAATGATTCTGGAGAAAGGGGTAAAAAGTGGGTGGCAAAGTTGAAGATGATTCTCAAACTGTCAAGATAGTTAAGAGCCAAAGCAGATGCAATGAACTTCAAAAAGATTCTCACAAACCTAAGTGATTTGGGCTGCAAATGGCAAATGAAATTTAAATGGGAAAATGTAATAAGTACATCGTCTTTGAAGAAATACCCCAATTATACATACAATATTGATGGTTGTGCTAAGTTTGCACAACAATCAGGAAAAAGATCTTGGAGTCATTGTGGATAGTCGCTGAAGACATCATTACGCAGTGTCCAGCGGCAGTCAAAGCAAACAACGGAGTTAGGAATCATTAAAAAGGGGATGAAATTAAGACGTGGGTATTTTATTGCCTTATATAATCATGGTACCCCAATCTTGAATTACTGCATACAGATCTGTCTCCTCACATCTGTAGATGACGGACTCACTCGGCAAGCACCTCGCTGTTGTGACTTACAGGAATTAGCCTCTTTGCACTTCCGAGCGCCCTCTGCGAGCCAGTGATACGCCTGCCTCTGGCTCCCGTGTCCTCTCCCTGAACCCAGTGCCCCTTTTCACAGCGGGTGCTGCCCCTTGCAGTAACCCTTCTCTCAGGTTCCTCACCCCGCGGAACCCCACTCCCTGTTATCCCCACCTCGCCTCATATACAGTCTACTCTGCCAGTCATTGTCTGGCCCCTGAGCCTGAGGCAGACTGCATGTATCAGTCCTACAGGGCCGCTGCCAGGCCACGCGCATCAAGCCGTGTGCTTTGGGGCGGCATGCTGCGGGGGCGTTCTGCCGGTGCTAGGAGGGTGGCAGGAGGCTCCGGTGGACCTCTCGAGGCTTCCTGTGGAGGTGCCGTGGTCCTCGCGGCTCTGGTTGGAGCAGTCCGCAGGCATGCCATCGGGAGTCACCAGAGCCGTGGGACCAGCGGACCCTCTGAGGGACGCCTGCGGAGGGTCCACTGGAGCCGCAGAAAGCGGCGAGCAGAGAGCGCCCCCCCCGTTGCTTGCCGCCGTGCTTAGGAGGCAGCAAAAATGCTAAGTGGCTGCAGCCGGTAGAATCATCACTGGCAAGGGGCTGGGTTTGGACCTGCTGCCTTGGCCTACCCTGGGCTGCCCTTGCAACCCCAGTGACCCTGCATTCTGTAGGGCCGCAGCGGCTGGGGCTTTCCAGGCTGGACCTCCCCAGCTTCCCCAGCCCTTGCTTCACCAGGTACCCTGTGTCCCAGGTCCCGCAGGACAGGCCATCAATCCCCCTAATAGCTAGAGAGAAGACTTGTTCTTGCCCTTTTGCTTCTCTACCTTTTAAGGTCAGCTGATTCTGTTTCGGTGATGGCCCTAGCTGCCAGCCCCTCTTCCCTAACCAGCCCAGAATAAAGCTGCTTTCTCCAGCCACAGCCCGCTCCCAGGGGCTGGTTTTAACCCTTCAGGGCAGGAGCAGGGTCCACCCCGCTACAATATCTCAAAAAGATATACTGGCACAGAAATAGGTTTCAGGAGAAGGGCAACAAAATTTAGGGTTTGGAATGGGTCCATATGAGGAGAGATTAAAGAGGCTAGGACACTTTTCAGCTTGGAAAAGAGGAGATTAGGGGGCATTGAAGCAGGTATATAAATACATGAGTGATGTAGAAGAA
>NC_133769.1:22252115-22519310 GCF_003597395.2 Chelonoidis abingdonii
GTTAAGCCCATTAATGGCTATTAGCCAGGATGGGTAAGGAAGGGTGTCCCTAGACTCTGTTTGTGAGAGGGTGGAGATGAGTGACAGGAGAGAGATCACTTGAGCATTGCCTGTTGGGTTCACTCCCTCTAGGGCACCTGGCATTGGCCACTGTTGGTAGACAGGATACTGGGCGAGATGGACCTTTGGTCTGACCCAGTATGGCTATTCTTATGGTCTTTTGTTATGTTCTTATGATTTTTGACTACAGGAAGGCTCACACTGCTAGCAGGGAAAGAAAGTTGCAAAAAAGGATTCTTGGTGGTGAGGGAAAATCCATGCTACAAATGATTAATAAAAAGGTAACAGGGAAAAAATGCCCCTGTTAAAACATCCTGATTCAGGACTGAGTAGTGTTATAAATTGGAAAAGAACAGGTCCAATGTCTGACACTGCTGGCAGATGGGAAGAAGTGTGTGAAAATTATGTGTAAATAACAGAATGATTGTGAAAGAAAGAGAAGTTCTGGGCAGCCTTCCATGAAGTTACATTCTTTGAAAAGGTTATCCAGCCATATTCTGGAGCAAGAAAAGGAGTGTGGAAGCAGCTTGCTATCAAATGATCTAAAACTAATTCTTGGGGGAAAATAACAGAGATGGCCATGACTCAGAGATTCTTCATCACTATGTTTTACTCTTACGGATGCGCTTATACAAGGAATCTTGTGGTGAAGGTTCACATAACATTCCAGAACAATTAAGTTCCTTTAGTGGAGTTGGTGAGTGAGGGAAAACAGCTTCACTGAGTCTGATTCTGCTGTCACACCATTTTTTTACTGGTGTGATTCCATTTGTTTCAGTGGTGCCACCCCTTACATGTAAATCAGAATAGAATCAGTCTCTTGCTTATTCCTCCTCTCACCTCTCTTTCGTCAGCCTTGATTGTTTCCCATATCTACACAGTTACAGCACATATGAACCTTGCCAATTACAATACACATTGTTGGGGAAAAACACAAATAATTTTAATCAGTATCACTGATTTCTTCCTTATCATAGATAATCCACCTTTGATTATGACAGAAAAAGCAATCTGACTCTCACAGAAGATGGCTTCAGGAATGGTCATGAGCAAAATTGTGAAGATACGTGCTCCACTATGAGTTGGGTTTTAGGCTCAGAAACTCCAGGTGATTTAAGTCAGAAACAATCTGCAAAACCCAAAAGAGTAAAAGCTCACTAATTTTTTTAAAAAAATAGATGCATCTTATATGTTTTTAGACTTGTACTGCCGAACTCAACCAATCATTGTATGGGTGTCTTATATATTCTCTCCTGTCTGAGGTTTTGTTACCCCACAGTTTCTGAGCCATCTTCCATGCTCTCAGACAGTGAGACTCTCTGAAATGGAAGTGGCATGCAGTCAAAATACTGCATTTTTCAATGTCAGGTGCAGCACCGTTAATGTAAAGTGCCAGAATAGTGCATATTATTCATGAGTCTCATATAGACAATGGAAAGCTACAACACATCAAGGATATCCACAGTGTGATCTTCCCAGCCATCTGCTCTAACACAAAGGTGAAGGAAAAACTGAATACTGAGTAATTCCTATAGGTGGACATTCACCTAGTTCAACAGTATCCTAACTAGATGCTATTTTCACTAATCTGACACATTCCCCTTCATATTATACCCAGTTTTGCTTTAAGCCCAGGGCTTTCCTATGTTCTTTATCTAAGAAGTGAGTTGTGCCCCTTCCTTTCAATGTCCAGCTGCAGACACCCTCATTCTGTACTTAAAAGATCTCAAACTTTCAAACTTATCAATAGCATAAACCATTTCTTGGGATATACCTCCTTTGCAGTGTTTCAGTGATGTGAGACTAAGTATCAGAATCGTGCTATGGAGTGTTGTTTGTTGATGAACCCATATCAGAAGAAACCATCACTGATAATGGCCTTTCTAATGGTGCTCACTTTAAGGAAGAAACTTTTATGCAACAGAGTACACTCCTCACTTATTTGTTGACCAGCAACCTTTGGAATTTTGACCTTCTAGGGTACAATCAACAAAACGTCAAGCTACTAGAACTGAAGCTGACAAATGAAAGGAGTAGTCTGCTGCTACTGGTAAAGAACAAAAGCAAATGCAAGGCATTTTCTTTGCAAGGAATGACATAACAATTTTAGAAGCACTTTAACACTTATAAAAAAATATTCCTGGTCTTCCACTAACCTGGCTTGTCTTGGCAGTTTAACCTCTTGGAGCAATGAAAAAAACACAGGATCTCCCATCTTCCCCTTCTTGATTTTCCAGAGAGGTTTTAAAATCTGTCTGACAAGTGTTGTTGCAAACCAAGTTTTTAGGTAGATAATGGCTAAAACACTCTATATACAGATTAAGGATTTTTCAAAACCAGGCCCTTTGATGGTTCTTGTAATACAGGTGGCTTGTTTCATGTTTAGCTACACTGGTAAGAGGACTTAGAACCCTGCAGGGAAATGGTGACTGATAGTTGCTGGCTGACTGTGACAGGTGTGGCTCATTAACTCTACCGTGATATAAGCGAGTGGCTCTTTGGGCAGAGAAAATAGGGGTCTAGGTTGGAGAAATCTTTGCAGGGAACCTTAGGAGGAACCAAGTTTAGGACAAAAGCTTCGGTTGAAGTTTATTTTAGTTATGTGTTATTGGAGTTGCCAAACCCCATAAGTCTGGACATAATACAATGGGCCAGACCCTCATGTGGTCTAAATCAAAATAGCTTCAATGGTGCTAAACCAGATTACATCAGCTGCAAGTTTGGCCCAGCAAACGTAGTTCTAAGATCTAGAGGCAGGGGCTGTGTCTTTGTCTTCTACAGCACAGATCAGTCTTTCAGTGCATTTCCAACACTGAATAATAAGCTTTCCAATCAGTATACTCTGAGCATTTCATTTTGCAGGAGCCAGATATAACTTACTCCGTCTGTGATGAGATAATTAAGAAGGTAAACAGAGAGCATAAATAAAGAGAACATGGGTCCTTCTCACCTTGATACAGAATAAAACCACTGCAAAATCTAAAAGCTTTGCCTGCTGGAGTGATGCATAGGTCTGTAAGCTGATTTACTCAGCTACCTGAGAATCTCTGAGGCATAAGAGGAAATCCTCAGGTGGTGCTGATTAGGGAGGAGGGAGAACATGGCTGGAGCACCTACTGGTCCCTGGGTAGTCAGGCATAAATTACACCAGCCTGGGGACTTGAGGAACCATAAGGGTGTCATAAAGCCACTTTAGTTACCCTCTGACTCCAGTGCATCAAGTGCATCTCAGCCAAATCAGGAGTTAGGGCTGTGATCCTAAGGAAATCTGTACACTGACAGACCCGGGTCTTCGGCAGGCAGGATCAAACCTGGGACCTCTGGAGCTTAGTGCATGAGCCAAAAGCCACATGGCTGTTAGCTAAGGCTGTAGTGCAGACTCAGTCTCTCTAAGTGGTCTTGGTGCCACTAGATGGGACAGAACACCACACCCAGAAATTACACATCCACAAATATTTTAAATATTTCATCCATGACAGTTAAACCACAGGCAATTTAGGGGCATCTCTAGAGGGAGAGGAAGGGGCTGGAGGGATGGTGCAGTCCAAGAGCTATGATCCCTGGTTGGCATAAGGAGCCCTTGGGGGCCATTATCAGCTGGTGCTAGTTAGAGCAGTGTGAGGTCGAAAGTGGCCCCTAACCAGCAGCAGAATTGGAGAACATAATGGTGGTGTCTAGCTTGGCCAGACCTGAAGAGCAAGCCTTTGGAGTTTGCACAGGGTATTTAGTAAGTCAATACAAGATTTGATTCCAGCACTTGAATATAGTGATATTTGGTCTGGCAGAGTACACTCCTTCTGAAGGTGTGCTCACAGAGAGAGTACTGGGAATGGCAATTTTTTGAAATAGGCTCCCTTGTCTTACCACCAAGATTTCACTGCTCTTCCATCTCTCCTTGTAGTAAAGTGGTGTTTGAAAAAAAAACCCGTTATTGTCAATGCAAAGAATTAAATATGTTAATTTTAGGCCAGATAAACAGAATGATGTAGGGCTCACTAGTAGTTTCACAGTTGTTTCTCATCTGAATGTGCACATATCCTGCATTTTTTTATGGTGAGTGACCACAGTGAGTCTGGGAGTATTTGTCTTTGTTTTTACAAGGGTATTTTAGGTATACCTTCTATCACACTTTATTTAAAAATTCAGATTGTTGCCTCCAAGAATATTTGTAATGGCACTTTAGGGAAAACGATGTATTTGAGATCAAAATCCATCCTGCAATGTAGTTCAACAAGTGACAGGCTAAAATGTAGATTATTTCATTAGAGAATTAATGTCAACTAATGCTGAACTATCTCATTTTCTTGCCAACAGGAAGATTCGTCAGACTGTGGTGGGGTCTCTGGACTGAGCCCATCACTCTGGTCTCTGATAGGAATCCAGTTTCTCCTGCTTTGGCTGTTATCTGGCAGCAGACATTGCCAGTTATGACCCTGTGAAACCAAAACCTGCATAACTAATCAAGACCCTGCCAAAACGTTTGCCCTGAGTTTCATTGTCAAAGGGTCAGCTATTCAGGCAGCAGAAGAACAGCAATGCCCATAACTTGGTACCAGTCTATGTGAAAGATTCATAAAGGCACCCACAGTGGCTGCATGTTGGAGTGTCAGATCGTTAAACATGTGTGAATGCTGCATCATCTCTGCCATCAGAACAGAATTCTATATGTGCTTTACTGAGGAAGCTAAGATTTTTGTGTTAATTGTTGTATCGTTGATGACTTCATGTAAAAGGGCTCCCCTTAAAATAGCATATGTATGATATGATTTCCATTTATTTTGATCTTAGCATTGAATTTGTTGCAAACCCGATATGCTTTTACATGAACACTTGTGAAATCAAATTTCTTTAACCCTCCTCTTTTATTGTATTAATACCATTACAGCTGCTTTGAACATCAGTTGTGTCCAGAATATAAATAGTTGGCAGACTTCAGTTTGTACAAAACAGTGTAGTGAATTGAAAATATTGGCTAGTCTTCTCTAGAAGTTCACCATGACTGAAATGCCTTACAATAAGTGGTTTATTCTGCCAAAATTAATCAAAACAGGTGGCTAGCTAAGTTTTGGTAGGTTCATAAACTGTTGGTTTTAAAATAAAATAAAACAAAAAAGCAAGAAAGAAGCTAATGAATTTTGAAATATAAAGGTGTTTGACAGTTTGATATTTTGTCTAACCGAGTGATTTTCCTCCTGAACTCAGTGTCATGTCCCTTTCAGAAAGCTGTTAACTTCCATGTAACGATCAGTGCTCTCTTCGCAGTGCAGTTATGTAATGCTAGCCAAATCCTTCAAAATGCTCAAACGAAAAAGCTTGTGAATACAAAATGTCTTTGTGATTATTGAACGTTGGTTTCCAAGGGTATTTTGCATGATGATGCTGCTACTTTATTGTTTTTAAGTTTGTTTTCTTGAATGGTAGAGTATAGTCCATTGAAAAGGTAACTGAGTGATTCTTTTGTTGTGTGAGAAACTGAACACTGCGATGTGATGCAAATAAATAATCTTAAAGTATATTGTTAAACAGAGCTCTGAATATACTGTGCAATGACAAAGCTAAGAAAGTAGCGTAAATTTCGTTGGCTGAACAAAAGGGATGAGATGGATTTTATACAGATTAGTGCTCTCACATGAAAACCTATGTACAGATATTTTAAGTATATAAAAATCAGATTTGACACATTTATTTTTGAAGAGTATATGTTATTCTGAGATTCATGCCAGGTTCCCCTTTTGTTTTCATGACACGGTAGCACCCCTTAATGTTTAAACACCTACTATTGCTATTTTATATTGAATATAGCAAGTTTAGTAGAGCAAGATTTCCTGGCTGCTGAAATTAGAATGAAATCTGAACAAATGGGGAGTCTTGAATCTATATGTATGCACATTGATACTTGATTGTGAATAACAATAAAAAACAATTGTTTTATACAAACTTGTTGGTGATACAAATTGGTGCAGTAAATTATAATATTACACTGTAGAATAATGTACATGCAAAATATGATTTGCGCTTTTTTCTAGTTTTCAGAACTAAACAGCATTGCAAGACAGCTAAACCAATGAATGTGCAACTCTGCTGACGTGCAACTCTGCTAACAGCTGCAATATGCTAATATTTACATGGTACAATACCTTTGTTCTTTAAAAAATGAAAATGCAAAGCATTGGTATATATATGCTGGCAAATGACTACTATAATCTTGAACATGTCAAAAGCTTACAGAAATTATTAGGCATGCCTCAATATGCCATGAAAATTGAAGAAGCCACTCAAACCTATGGCATGGCTTACAAGATGAAATGACTACATGCAGCTGTGCCTGTGATTGGTTGTTGTTTTTTTCAGATTACCCTTGGTTCCAGCTGTGTATGTTCCCATGTTTAGGATTACAGTGCTGGGGAAAATAAAAAAAACCCTATTATTTAATTATCACAATTAACTGCTTAATATCTCTAAGAAATTCATTTGATTAAAAGTACAATTGACTGAGTTGGGTGTATCCAGTTCTCTAGTGAAAAGGAGCTGATTTCAGCAGCATGGGGTGAGGATAAGTGGGGAATTTTCTCTGCCAATAGTGTTGCTGGTAGGGCTGTCAAGCGATTAAAAAAATTAATCATGATTAATCACACAATAAAAAAAATTGTGATTAATTGCACTGTTAATTATAGAATAGGATTTATTGAAATATTTTTGGATGTTGTCTACATTTTCAGATATATTGATTTCAATTACAACACAGAATACAAAGTTTACAGTGTTCACTTTATATTTATTTTTATTACAAATATTAACACTGTAAAAAACAAAAGAAATAGTATTTTTCAATTCACCTAATACAAGTACTGTAATGCAATCTCTGTACCATAAAACTTGAACTTACAAATGTAGAATCATGTACAGAAAAAGACCTGCATTCAAAAACAAAACAATGTCAAATTTTAGAGCCTGCAAGTCAACTGAGTCCTACTTCTTCAGCCAATTGCTTAGACAAACAAGTTTGTTTATGTCTGGAGCAGATAATGCCGCACACTTCTTGTTTACAGTGTGATTTGAAAGTGAGAACAGGCATTCTCATAGCACTGTTGTAGCCGGTGTTGCAAGATATTTACGTACCAGATGCGCTAAAGATTCATATGTCTCTTCATTCTTCAGCCACCATTCCGTGGGACACGCATCCATGCTGATGATGGTTTCTGCTCAATAACAATCCAAAGCAGCTTTCTTTTTTTGGTGATTTGGGTACTGTAGTTTCTGCACCAGAGTGTTGCTTTTTTAAGACTTCTAAAAGCATGCTCAACACTTCATGCCTCTCAGATTTTGAAAGGCACTTTAGATTCTTAAACCTTGGGTTGAGTGCTGTAGCTGTCTTTAGAAATCTCACCATGGTACCTTCTTTGTGTTTTGTCAAAGCTGCAGTGAAAGTGTTCTTAAAATTAACAACATATGCTGAGTCATCGTCTGGGACTGTTATAACATGAAATATATGGCAGAATGCACGTAAAATGGAGCAGAGGACATACAGTCTTCCCTAGGGAGATCAATCACAAATTTACTTAACACTTTTTTTTTAACGAGCGTCATCAGCATGGTAGCATATCCTCTGGAATGGTGGCCGAAGCTTGAAGGGGCATATGAATGTTTAGCATATCTGGCATGTAAATACCTTACAATACCAGCTACAAAAGTGCCATGCAAATGCCTGTTCTCACTTTCAGGTGACATTGTAAATAAGAAGCAGGCAGCATTATCTCCTGTAAATGTAAACAAACTTGTTTGTCTTAGGGATTGACTGAACAAGAAGTAGGAATGAGTGGACTTGTAGGCTCTGAAGTTTTACATTGTTTTGGTTTTGAGTGCAGTTATGTAACAAAAAAAAATTTCTGCATTTGTAAGTTGCACTTTCACAACAAAGAGATTGCACTACAGTACTTGTATTAGGTGAATTGAAAAAATACTGTTTCTTTTGTTTATACATTTACAGTGCAAATATTTATAGTAAAAAATAATACGCACTTTGATTTCAATTATAACACACACTACAATATATATGAAAATACAAAAAAGCATCCAAAATATTTAATATATTTCAACTGGTATTTTATTTGTTAACAGTGTGATTAAAACTGATTAATCATGGTTAATATTTTTAATTGTGATTAATTTTTTTGAGTTAATTGCATGAGTTAACTGTGATTAATCAACAGTCTTAGTTGCTGGAGTTCCTTTCACTCTCTCCATGCCTGCTCCCCAAATGAAAAATGTCAGCTGTAGTTTGTTGATTACTACACAATCACTACAATCCGCTACATGCTGCCAATGAGAATGCTCTTGGAAGGAAGGGGTTTGTCGGATGGGAGCAATGTTTATGACATTTATGACTCTAAAACTCAGCTTACTAAGACTACCTATTAATATATATTTTGCTTTTTGAGTTACTTGAAAGGTTATCAGAATATTAAGTGCTATATGTTTAAATATTTCCACTTAGTTTCCCAGAAAAAAAGCCTTCATGGAAAAGTATGATGCTTACACCTCCCGAATAATGTGGAGTGTATGTGTCTATACTAGATTTGCTAACAGAGATGGGTCCAATCCCATGTTACTTACTGAAGCCTTGATTGTGCCTGGTCAGCATAGCCCATAGAAATGGATGGCACATTGCTCCCAGAAGGCGTACTACCAGCCTCCGCCTCCTCCCTGTCACCTTTGAGCTCCATGCAATCCTGGGAAGTAGGCAGGGAGTAGCACTGGCACCTCAAAGGGACCAGCGTTCATTCTGGCCCTCACACGGCCAGGCTACTTGTTCTGCCCTCCAAATACAGGTCTGCATACAGGCCTTTCCCAAGGGGAACTCTGATTGGCTATGGGTGGGATTATCAAAAATGCCTAATGATTTAACCGCACAAGTCCCATTGAAAGTCAGTAGGACTTGTGCTCCTAAGTCACATAGATGCTTTAGAAAACCCCATTCTGTACAAGTAGTTTTTCTTCCACAGAGGTTCTGCCTGTGTGGTAACAGATTCAAAATTCAGGATTTGGCCCAACTGTTGTTTTTCATAAGGCTTAATATTTTTTAGATTAAAAAACTGAATTTTTTGCTGCTGTTTGCAGAGAACTAGGTATATTGTAATTGTATCCAAATGACATTCAATTATTTAAGGTTCAAAAATGCACTATATAGATAGTTTTTTCTGTCAGAAGAGCAAACACGACATTGTGAACATTATCTACATCATAAATTCTAACTCTCACATAGTAGACTTGTTTGTTAGAAAACACCCTCAATCCTAGCCTTTAAAATCGAGAGAGATTAAAGTTACAATATCTTGTAAAAACAGTTTGCATTTTTTTAGGTATCAAATAATAAGTTGTGTTTATATTTGTTTTAAAGCCTTTAAACTTCACTAAGGGATTTAAACAAGCTGCTTGACCTGTTTTAGTTCACATTGTAGTCATACAGCTATTGTATATCTGACAGTTAACCACAGTTCACGTCATTATAGCACCATACTAGCAAATAAAAAGGTATAAGGATGTAACATGACTGGTTTCTTTCTTATTTTTCATTTGAACAACCAGCGTTACTGCCAAAACACTAACTGTGGTCCATATTTCTAACAGGTTTTTACATGACGTAGTTAGCAAGTTTGAGTGAAGAGATTTTTAGGTCCTGTACCTTTAAGACTTTAGTATAATCTTTTTCATGTTTCTAATGCTTGAGGCTTTATCGCTTAGCTTGACAATAACAGTGCTGCTGCCATTTGTAAGTTTTCCTATAATATTCCTTTTATTAACTTTAAATACTGGCCTTACTGGGTTCAAATAGGCAGTATCCCTTTTAAGTGACCTTTGCAACCCAAGTGTTACTTGCTGTGTTTGACAGTTTTCAATATCTTTTAAAGGACATTGAGACTCTTTGTTCTCCTTTACATTGAAGCTCAGAAAGCTTAAATATTATTTTGTCTTAATTTCAAAACACTGCATTAATCCCACCAGTCCTGCAAATTCAGATGTTAACTCTGCTGGTAATTCAGAATTCCAGTAATACTGGCAAGCCACTGCAGAAAGCTCTGTGAAATTTTTTAGAATGTCTACTGAAGACTAAATGTCAGTAAACCCTTTTGGAGTATAAAGCTTTACCCTAGACCTTCATCTGACATCCAGACCTTTGGCAAAGGCCACATTTCTTTTTTGTTTCTTTTTCCATACCACAGTGTTAATATTGTTAATATTCAATGTACACTACTGTAAAAAAAAACTACAACAAAGTGTCTGAAAAGAATTCCAGAGTTTCAAAAAATTGGCTTTGCCTTCTTACCAGCATTTCTGTTGGTTTTTTTTTTTTAAAAAAAAGGATTATCTTGAAGAAATAATTTCACTGAGGCTAAAGGGATACTGTCTTGTTCAGATGCCATGAATTTGTGATTGTGATCTGACAAAGCTGTCTTCTCTTCTTGTGTTGTGTGGAATGTCTGGATCATGCTTTCTGGAATATTTTTATTGAGATGCTTACTGTGCATTCCTGCAGAAAAAGGCCCCTGCCTGCTCTGATTGGGCAAACGGGCCTTTTCTCCCTTTTATTGTTTTCTCTTGACACTTTTGTGGACCTTGACAAGCTGGAAAAAATAAAATGAAATTTTGTAAAAATTTGTACAATAATGTTATAAAAAAATTTATAATCCTAGAAAATGTTGTGTTAATTCTTGTGCAAAAACAGTATATTCAGAATAAAAGTTTATCATTTAAAATCAATAACAAGTCTGGATTTGTTGTCATCTTGAACAATAGCATGTAAGTATAGCCCCCAGATATTTCTGAATAATTATCTGTCTCTTTGAATTTGCTGCATAATTTTTCTGCAGAAGCTTAGGAAGAGATTTTCAAAACCACAAATGGAGGGTTAGGAGCCCAACTCCTATGAAGAGTCAATAGGAGATGTTCAGCTAATGCCAGTTGTGCCTTCAGAAATCACCCTCGTAACTTTATGCTTTCATGAAAATAAAAGTCTCTGCCTGCAAAACTTTTAGAAAGTTAAACCAAATGTAACATTGCAGGCTCTGTGCCTGAGTCTGCAAAGAGCCTGAAACAATCATGCTGAGAATTGTGATTGTCTACTAACTCTCCCCAGGCTTACATTGATGAGACCTCAGAGAACTGCAGTTGTATATTTGAACTTTGAGTGAGAGAAACTGGGAAGAACTCAAACACAGGTCCTCTAGTCCATATAACACTACAGAGTATCAGCTCCCTGCATGTAAGATTGCTGGATGGCACATGATACTGCTGAGCAGCATCTGTAGTCACAAGCATCAACCGTACCGAACATTTCAGTGTATCAGTACTGTTGTCATTGTATTGCTAGAATAACTTTGTCATGTTGTGCTGTATGCTGAATGCCATGAGGATGAGGTACAAATAGAAAACAAAATTCTGTTCCCAAATTTCACAGAGCTCCTGATACAAGTTTTTAGTTTAAATTGTAGTGTTATCTCCTGCAGTCTTTCTGAAGTATTGTACATCTATCAAATATCAACTACAAAATATTCTGTTTCCAGGTTCTGCACACAAATCTGTCTTCTGGGGTCTAGTGTGATAATGGGTGTGCCACAGTGAGACATTTCATACTGGTCACCAGTGCAAATCAAGGCTGGGATAGTGCATTATGTCTGTTCCACCATATTATTTTGAGAGATGACTTTACTCCATTGTGTTCATAGCGTTGCTACTAAAATCTGAGAAAATCAGTTACGTGGTAGCTGTGTATAAAAATCCCACAGTGCCATATTTGCTCAGTGTTCCTAGCTATGCTTGATTGAGCAAGAAGCACTCCTCTGATTGGTAATCCACTTGCTCTGCCTGATCAGTTTAACCAATCAAGGGCCTGAGCCAAAACCCACTGAAGTAAATTGGAATCTTTCCATTAGGCCCCACTGAGCTTTGGGAGAAGCTACAGAACCACAGGCACTAGTTTGCTTAAGTTCTAATTCAGTTTTGACAGAATCATTCATACTGCCCCTTTCCCATGCTTCAGAGGGATTCTGGTCATTTTGTGTCCTTCCTGTGACTTCTGGAGAAGACTTCTCTTATCATAACGCTGAAGTCCTTCATTTGAGAATTTGAAAATATTTTAACATGAAGAATGAATTCTAAAAAAAAGCTTCCTTTATTGATCAACATTTAGTAAATAAGCAGACAAATGAGACCAGTCAATTTAATGTGCATAAATAGCCTCCTTACTCCTTCCACCTAGCACAACTGATTGATTCCTAATTGTCAGAGGATAGTGACTTGCAAGGTTGGAAGGTCCTTAGCTGTATTCTGTAAGATGACTGAAACCTTAAACATGTTAAGAAAGATTGTTTAGGTTCCTTCTACACGAAAAACTGCAGGCATGTTGTAACTATGTCTTCTGGTTGGTTGTATTTATTGCGTGCTCTGGCTCTCTGATGCTGGATAGTGATGCTGTGTGTGGACGGATAGCGATTTCATTTCTTTGACTGCAACTTGAGAAGTCTTAATGTAGACTAACACTTTTATTCTTAAGAGATAAGAATCTAGTTTGACTCACAGATACTTCAACCTACAGTGGATTTTGAAGGATGATGCTGCTATTGCTGCTTCAGCATACTGTCCAGTAAATCAGAGAGGCCTTTAGTCTCATGAATATGCTGCATTTGCTGCTTTTGCCATTGTTTTCATGGCATATTCTTTTACCTTTTCTTGGAGCTGATCATGGCTGCCTCTGGCAGCTGTTTTGTGAAGAAATGTGAAGTAGAGGGCCTGCGAGCTCGTTTTCTCCTCTCTCTAATGACAATCGTTTAAGCAGTTTCCACACACCAGATTGGCTGGTTCATACACAATATACAGTGCGAGGAGTAGAATGGCAGAGTTCCAGTCTTAATTTGTATGGATTTAAGTCAGACTGTTCTTACGGTCTCAGACCACATTTTGTGGTTTAACTATTGAAAATCAAAGGCCCTTGAGTATAATTTTATATCTATAGTTTGTCTGGGGAAGGAAGCAACATTGTGTTTTAGGGTGCTGACTAATAGTTAGCACTATGGTATGGTATGTGTGGTTAACATATGTTGTTTGAATTGTTTAGTAGTTTGAGCAATAGTTCAAACAACTTACACTCACCATAGTCAGAATTTCCAATATGATTTCTTATAATTTCATCATGTGTTTTTTATAATAGCTATGAAAAGAAAACACAGGCAGCTAAAGCTTTTCACAGATAGGCTCAGTCTAGGAATGTATATTTTTTTACGATACCTGGTTTTTACAGGTTTGTAAATTGAGCCCACCCTCACTCCATCCTGCTCACCTACAGTTAGGCTGAAGGATTACAGGATTTGTACATAATGCCAGAGTATGTACAAGGTGCATCCCAAAGGTCTGATGCATCCTTCATTGTCATAAAATATGTGTCTTGATATCTACCTAGAACTCTAAGTTGAGATCTAAGCCTTGGTGACTTTCAGGTGCATAAGCCATTTTTGAAATCTGAATTTTGTATCTGGGTTTTATTTCTGTAATGGGGCAAACCAAAATGCTTGACCAGACTTTTGTTTAGGTGTGTCTATTGAAATGTAGATCTGGATCTAAAATTAGAGGTTTAACCTCCACCTCAGCTATCAAGGAAGATTCAAATAGATGTTCAGTTTTGGAGAATGTGTATAGATCTGTATCCCAATTAGATGCCGATTGTGGGCCCGTATCAAGTTATCATTGTAGATTTGGTCTCACAAGTTTGGACTCCTACTGTGCTTTTCTGTGTGGCATGCAGCATTAGAAGAATAACTCCATTGTACTGATTCCACACAATGTGATTTTTTTAATCTATACTTGAACTAACTGTTTTACATGGTAACTGTGTCAGATCTTAATGAAAATCTAGTTTGGGAGTTACATAGATAAATACTTTCATTATTTCCAGGAGAAGTTAATATTACAGAGTTGCATGGAAACCCAAATTTTATAGTTAATCTGGATTCACTCTTCTGTAACTGAGAGCATTGACTCTTCACTCTTGAGGCTTTCAGTGTTCCTGCAACTTAAAATATAGCTGATTTACACAGTGAAAGGGAAATCAGAATCAGGCTTCAAACTGCGTTTGCAAAGTAATGTTTGAGGATTTTTTTTTTTATTTCACAAACTAAGGATGAGAAATGAAGGTTTTAAAAGCAACTAATACACACAGAGTAACTTTTCATTAGGAAGTTTGCTTTGCACTCATTATTATGGATGCAAGGCCATACTATTTTTAATGTACATCTCTATCATAATTTTTTCAAAGCTTATGTGTGCCATGAATCCCTATTTAAAAAAAAAGTCATATACTTGGCTAACTGTATTTTTCCAGAAATTCATAATACGGAATGAATACTGTGGTATGCTCCATATTATTATTAGATCTGTGAAGAGTTTGCAGGGGATTTGGCAATTATATTTTGGTTCCAGATAAAGTGGGATTGATAGCTCCTGAATTACACCTTCAATTTCAAATTTGAATAAACCCAAAAGTCTATTGCAAAATTGGACAATGCCAGTGATATTTTGGTAGTCTTGTGTTTCACCCATGTGTAGCTAGGTTCATGATTCAGGATCTAACCACAATGGGGTTAGTGAAGAATGAAGTCTCCACCTGAATCTTAGTGCTTTCTTGTTTTGTGATCCTTAATGTTGTTTGAATATCATTGTTTGTGGTTTTTACAGTGAGACTAGTGGCATAATATGGCCTAATGTGGTTAACCAAAATACTATTCTATGTTGTTAAGCTTGCAGTGGGCACCAGTAAGCAGAGCTACTAAATGGCTATCAGTTGGCTCAGCCAAAGTTTTCTAAGTTTGGTCCCTAAAGTTAGGGATCTTGTGGTGGGGTGAGACTCACTGATGCGGTGCCTCCTGCTGGTCATCTCGGAAATTAGTTCTTCCAGCCTGGAGCACCCTCTGTAGGCCGGTGTCTCACCTGCTGCTGGACCTTGTGTCCCTCTCGGGCCCCGGTGCCCTTTACATCAGGTTTCTTCCCCAGCAGTAACCCACAATCTGGGTCTCCCCACCCAGGGGAACCTCTAACCCCACCTTGCCTCAGTGGCTAATGCCAGTCACCGTCTAGCCCCACTCACTGGGGAAGACTGCAGTCTGCAGTCTGTAAACCACTCCTCATCAGCAAGGGGAGTTGGACCTGCTGCCTTTGCGTATGTCTGGGCTGCTGTTCTGCAGCCCCAGTACCCTTTCTGGCCTTTTAGCAGGGCCTACAGCTGGGGTTTTACCAGGCTGGAGCTCTCCAGCTCCCTCTGCCCTTCCCCAGCACTGCTCCACCTCAGGTACCCTGCTCAGCTTTCAGGCAACCCAGTCCTTCTCTTTCAGAAGCTAGAGAGAGAGTCTCGTCTTTGAGCTTCCGGCTCACAGTCCTTTTATAGGGCTATCTGTGGCCTGAGTGGAGCGTGGCCCCAGCTGTGGCTCCTTCCCCAATCAGCCTAGCCTTTTTCACAGCCGCAGCTCTCTCCAGGGCTGCTTTTAAACTCCCCCCCCCTTCTACAGGAGTGGGGCAGCCGCCCTACTACACACCTACATCCATATTTAAGCACCTGAGACTTAATTCTATGAGATGCTGAATATTCTGGCCCCAATCCAGCAAAACTCATATATGCATGCATCCAGCCTTGATTGTCAGATCCTTGTAGCTCACAGTAGGTCCCATGATTGGAATGGGAACAGGGGATGTTCAATGCTTCTGAAAAAGGGGCCACTTTGATTTATAAATGTGGATTTGGGTGCCTAACTTCAGGGAGCCAAATTAGAAATCTTTGGCTAAGTCAATAGAGTCAGTTAGTAACACGGGATAGTGGGGTCTACTTGAAGCTTGATGGTATAAAATAGTGTTGCATTTAACTATCGTAGGCCACATTGTGCCACTGGAGCGCAGTGAGCCAGGCAGGGCACTTAGCTTTGTGCTGGAATGCAGAGGGGAGCATGCCCCCTGTGCCATCTATCAGGAGGATGCAGCATGCTCTCTGCTGCACATGTTCACCTCTTATACCTCTGACTCCTTCCCACTCCTTTTGGCTGCTAGCAGGGATTAATACCAATCCCCTGTGTTCTCCTATCCTCTCGTACACGCAAGCAAGCGCCAGAACCAGCCTGATCCTCCATATTTGACAGTATTACTCACTAATGGCCATAGTGATGACCCACAAATGAAATACATAATCAAAGCCACAAATCATGAAACTTGAAATATATGTCTAGGGTGTCTGGTTATAGTTATGTTGAGAGTAATATAATCTTTGGCAATGTAGGCAGATAGCCTTTGGAAACACAGGATGGCCTGATTTTTTTTTGGTGGGAGGGGGGTGTTAACTTTGCTGCTTCAATAGATTATTTAAAAATGTTAAGCTTTGTGACCACCTTTGAAAAGAACCCTTAGAGACAGAGAGGTTATAGCCATCTAACTTCTGTTGCTATGGAATTGAGAGAAATGCAGCTGCTGGAAAAAGGCTGTAGCCCTCTGAATATCTTTAAAGTGATTTCACTGATGTTATGTCTCATGGTTTTAAGATTCCTGATTAATGTTTTGAAGGTGATTCATCTTTGGTTTCCCTATTGGTGACCCAGACTAAAGAAAACACGATAGCTCCTTAAAAGACAGAAAAATTGGCTGAAACATGGATTTATATATTTCAATTAATAAAAAAATAAAAAAATAAATACAGCTCTGAACTCTAGCTATTGGAGAGCAAAGGAGATAGATTTCCTCATTCTTTTTTCAGATGGTTTATCCCCAGCAAAGCAAGATTGAAAAGTGTTCTTTTTTTATTGCATGGGCTGTGCTGTGTCAACTTTTTATTGATTCAGTTAAATCCTAATTGATTCCCCTATTGTCTCAAACATTGTGACTGACTGGAATAGAGCACACATTGCTGGCTAATGTGTCTATTTATGCATATTTTTTCCCAAATCCTTAAATCATTGAACTGTTTCTGCTTCTGGACACTAGATTTCATTTAGCAACCAGGGGTAAATATGAAAACAGATACATTGTTCAAAAGCTACATTTCCCACAAACTGTACTTATTATTTACTGTTTGGCTTTTGTGCAAATATCTTGAAACTGGACCGAGCAGTGCTGCAGAGAAAACCGGGGTCACAGGATGTGCACAGATTTTGCCCTAATGTCCCTTTCAAATGAGCATTACACTTTGTTGCTTGTATTTATGTATTTCCGGGCACATTTGCTAAGGGCCAGATCCTTTGGTGCCTACCTCCTGTTGAAAGGGAGTTAGGTACCTAAATACCTTTGAGGATCTGGGCTGAAGTCACTATACGTTGCCTAAGGTTGGTGGAGGTTTTTTTTAATTATGGCTGCACTTTGCACTAGAACGTTAAATGGAGACCACACGCACAGATAATATGTGATGGTGTGGTGTGATATCTAGGTTTCCATGGGATGAGTTCAGAGGAACTCTATTACTCACAATACCATTTCATTTGTACATCTATATACTTACACGTATCTCTGAGAAGATTTGTGTGTGTTAATTGCATTTATCATGGACCTTTAGCCTCATCATTTGCACCCTGCCCACAAACATATCACTCCAGAATGACTTATGATATTCCAAACCAAGGGCAATTTTGAATAGCTGCCATTAAGAAAAAATCCTGCCCTTCTTTGTTTCATATCCTCAAAATTTTATTGAGATGAGGTGCAGAATGGGCAACAGTTCTTCAACCAATGACAGGTTTATAGTCTGATAGCACTACCTTTTTAGGGCTAGAAACAGGAGCATTACAAAGGCAAAGAGGTGATTCCCATCTTTCGAAACACTGCTTGTTCTAGCTCCAGAGATACTGGCCCTTAAAATTGTAACATTATTTATGGGAAAGCATTCTGAGGTTTATAATGTGTGGCATGTTCGAGTGCATTTATCTAGCAGGAAGTCATTTGGTTGACAGTCTAAAGACCATAGAAGCTGAGCACATAGTTATGTATTTGTTTAAGGATTTTGCTGTATTTATAAGGATGAACTTTAGCATTTGCTTAAATGCTCATTTGAGTCAGGGGCATTATTAGTTAATATCCTGTTGTCTGTACTGTGTGTTATATTACGTAGAGCTCTCTCTCATAGATTTATTCAAGCTACTCTGTACTTCTTAAACTCATAATCAATTTGGCTTATTTAGCACTTAAGTTAGATGGATTCATGGGTTTTTAAAACAAAAAAAAATACAACATTATTTTGAGTCAATATTTCAAGCAGTGAAATGAAAACAGCAACTTTCTTCCATAGGAAAAAAAAAATCTTTCTGACAATTTATGGTTTGTTATTTCAGCATGTGGCAAATCTATGAGTAAACTGCTATTTAAAATGTTAAGATATCCCCAAACTGATGTGACACTTGATGATATATTTTAGTTAAATCAGACCTTTACAGGGAAATGCAAATGAAGTAGATACTAAAGTGTGGTAAAACCCTACAAACATTTTTCTAAGGGGTCCTTTATACCTGTTCCACACCCCTATTCATATTAGCGCAAAGAAAACCCTCTAGTTAATTCCCATACTGTCCAAAACAAATCATCAATCTATAATGTCCACTAAGGAGTAATATATTTCAGTTTGTAGAAAGCACAGATGTTGGCTCTGGTCCCTGGATAAAGGCTGAAGAATGATTCCTGAAATTAAAGAGACATTGCAGAATCCTGATATTGTACACATCCAGTCACTTGTTGATTCAGTCTCTTACTTTGCGGGGTCATTCATATATGTTACTATCTAGATATAAGAAAGAATAGGCTACAACCCGCACAATTTACAATATTTTTCAACAGTAAGTGGGAATGTTAGCAGTGGAATAGAAAAATAACTACAATTGAGTTATTTTTAAACAAGTTTGGACGTGATGAATGCTGTGAATTAAATCCTGGGGCAAAAACACTATCCCAATTTGTGTGGTTGCACAAAGTGGGGGAGAAGATGTTCCGGTTTCTTTTCCTTGTGGGCATCCTAGCAGCAGCGAAGCAGGATCTGCTCCTCATGCTCCTTTGGGCACCAAGAATAGGGCTTGGGTAATGCATCTGCCAGGGCCTTATTCCTTCACCTTCAAACCTACTGATATGTGACAGGAACAACTGAAATGGGTGACAAATGAAATATGGAACCACCTGGGTTGTGTTGCACATTGCAACCTCATTGGCAGATTTTAATGGTTTAACTAGAAAGTCTGTTTTTAGGGATATTTTCTCACTGTGTGAATTAAATAAACCAGTTAATTATAAATACTGGCAAAACAGAAATTGCATGTCATACAAGAGTGCTTGAGAGTAAAGGCTGTGAGTGTAAAGGTGCACGGCCGGGGCTCGACCCTCCCTGGGGAGGAGGGGAGCCACACCGGCCTTGGTACATATCGTCTGCATCAGCCCCTGGCTTCAGGGCTGAGCGGCGTTGCACAGTCGCTTGGGGCTCCGGCCGCCTGCTAATAGGTCAGGGCAACGAGTACAAAGTTAGAGGCTCAGACCCCCCTGTGGCTCAGGGCTGAGCAGTCAATAGTTCAGGCAGCTCGGGCCCTTTGGGGCAGGACCGAGCAGTGGCACAGTCAAAGGGGGCCCAGCCCTTGGTTCGGGCGGGGCACCAACAGACAGTTACAACAGCTCAGACCCTTGTGGCTCAGGGCTGAGCAGTCAATAGTTCAGTAGACTAAATGGCCTCCTCAGGCTGGGGAGAGGGGGATTCTACCACCCAAGTACGGGTGGCAGAGGGAACGCAGGCCCACCCACTCCACTGCGTTCCAGCCCGGGGCCCTAGTAGCGGCTATCGCCGCTGACGGTCAGTGGGGTTCCTGGCCGCAACACACTGACATGGGTTCAGGTATACTTGCAGCCTGACTGGAGTCGGCTGCCCCCGGGCTACTTCCAATCTCCCCCTCTGGGTCTACTTGATCTGTGGCATCAGCCCCTGGGAAGTCCAGTAGCATGGGCCCCTCCCGGCCGGGGCTGGGCGGTAGGTCCAGCAGTACCTCTGGGAAGTCCCTCCAGGCCTGGCCCGGGGATTCCTCGGGGTAGTAGCAGGGACGGGGCGGCTCTGGCAGCTCCTCATCGTAGTGGGCACGGGGAAGCTCTGGCCAGTCAGGGCAACGGCCCTGGCCTCAGCAGCTTCCCAGTCACGAGCACCCTCTGGCAGGTCTGCTCCTGATGGCGGCTGGGCTCCAACTGAGCGCTGATGGCTGGCTTTTATACTTCCGGGTCGCCTCCTGACCCTCTGAGGGTTGGCCTCACTGCTCTGTGGCCCCACGCCCTTAGGTGTCTGACGGGGCTCGACCCTCTCTGGGGAGGAGGGGAGCCACACCGCCTCATTACAGTGAGGTACAGAGAAATTTAAACAGAAGTCATGGTGGACGAGGTGAAGTATGGGAGCAGTCATGGTGGGAGAGGTGAACTGTGGCTTTCTGGCCACCAGCCCTAAGGCAAAGAAGATTCTGTGGGGCAGTGTTTTTTCTCTGGCTTATACATGAGGAACCCAAATGCTCTAAAATGCATAATGGACAGTGAAAAATGGAACAGTTGAGAGGTCTGACCAGGACCCACAGTGGGACACAGCTGACTGACTTGCAGGAATGACCAGATCCCCACCACCAAGCCTCCTTGTGTGTATGAACCAGAGGCACTAGGAGGTACACACTGTTCCTTTTGGGAGGAGCAGTAAGGACAGCTACAGAACACTTTTCCTGACCCTACTTCACCCCTTCATCTTCGGGATTTACAGCACAGTGCACGTTACTTAACCATGGAGTTTTGTATTCATATTCTGGGCCTGATCCTGCCATCTACTGATGCACTGTTTTAATCTCTCTTTGACTGTAATCATGTCTGCACACAAGATCTACGCACACATAATAAGCAAAGAAATACATTTCATGATATCAAACCTTAGAGACCCAAGTAGATGAGTGCACGGTACCAGGCACAGAAGTGCATTGACATCAGAGGTATTGCTAGAGTAAGCAAGCACTATGCCCAGCCGCAAGTGTTCCCATGGTCGGGTCCTTATTTGTCTATAGACAATTGCAGATGTCCAGGTACATTTATCCATGCACGGTTGCCTAGGGCGCCAAGATTTGGGGGTGCCAAAAAGTGGCGCCCCCCCCCAAATTTTTTTAAATGGTTGCAGCCGCTGCTGCTGGAGGGGCTGAGCTGCCAGCAGCAGCAGCTGCCTGCGCCGGCAAGCCCAAGTGTCCCCAGGTCAGGGTGCGCCGGTCAGCGGCCCTGAGTCAGTGCGCCGCAAGCCCCGGCAGCCCAGGCCGCACCCCCCGGGGTCAGGGAGCGGCCACGGCACCCGCAGCCCAGGGCGCTCCCCTCCATGGGTCAGGAGGCCGCCGCCACGGACCCAGCAGCCCAGGGGCGCCCCCCCCGGGTCAGGAGCGGGGCTTCGTGGACGGCTGTGCGGCGGAATGTCCGCGCCTAGGGAGCCAGAAACCCTAGCACCGGTCCTGGGTGGGGTTCTTTGATTTGACGTAGGGTGTACTTGTTTCTATTTTCTCCATGCCAGTATGCATAAAAAAAGTACTTAAAAATTAAAAAAAGCTGGAATTCTCAGCTCCAGGAGCTGGAGCTTTAGAAAAAACCTAATTATCAAGAGATTTATGATAAAATTGCAGAAGCTGGCAACACTGACTAAAATTGCATTATTTCGTGTAGGCTGAGGGAACCTGTACATTTAATACTGCTTCCTCGCTCCAGCTCTCATTGAGCCAGCACACTAAGAGTAGTAGTGTAGCAGTAGCAAAGGCAGCATGGGCTAGTTACCCCCAAAAATACCCATGGGGTCTGGGGAGATTTGTACTCGGGGCGACTAGCTCATTCCACCACTCACCACTGCCCATGATACCCCGAGCCAGCGCAAGTATGTATATTCAAGCTGGCTGTCACAGCCAAGCAGGCGTAGTCCCAGTGTAGTGTCTCAATATCAGATGCAGTGACTGACCACACTTGACAAGTTTTTCAGAACTGGTTTTCAGCCAAAATAATAATAATAATTAATAGTAATCCAAAAGCAAATATCCGCATTTATAGTCAATGTTAAAAAGATGCAGACATCTTAGTACGTTACAAACATAGCTCGCTTCATTTCCATTGTCACAGATTATTTTCTGTCAGACCCTTAAAAATCGTATGGGGCTCCATTTTATTACACAGCTATATATATTCAGTAGAATACCCGTCTTCCCCTCTTCGTACATAGGGTTGCCAACTTTCTAATCGACAAAACTGAACACCGTTGCCCCCCCCCTTATCTGAGGCTCCAATCTGCTCACACCATCCCCCCCTCCCTCCATCACTCCCTGTCCCCCACCCTCACTTGCTCATTTGCACTGGGCTGGGGAGGGTCCCTTTTCGACTGGGTGTTCCAGTTGAAAAGAAGGAGCCAAGTGAAATGGAATTTTTCTTGTGGTGTGAAACCTGTAAAATATATTGATTATATTATATGGAAGAAAAAATACTGCAGCACTATTTTAAGAAAAATAATGTGTGTGTAGGGGTCTGGCCTGCAAACATAGGCACATGAGTTACTCATGTGAGTTGTCTTGACTTCAGTGGAACGGTTTCTGGGAGTCAGGTTACCAGCGCGCATAATGATTTGCTGTGCTAGGCCTAGAGTCCTTCATTAAATGCAGGAGGAACTTTAATGTAATTTGTTGTGCATAAACCAAGTATTTATTTTTTCTTAAGGTCAGTTTGTGGCTCCTCACCCTTAAGTGTCCATGCTGAACGATTGAAGAAAGTTAACTTCCCCCTCCCCTATGTGCACACACTCCCTTGCATGATGTCCCCAGGGCACAGCTCCAGGCAAAAGGGTATGAGCAGGCTCTGCAGAGCTGCTACTGCCTCCTTGCCCAGGTGGATAGCGGGGCAGTTTGTTGCTGAACAAGCTGAGTGTTTGCTACTAACAATGTCATTGGACCGATTTTCAGATGAATTCCTGCCTCCCCAAAGGCTGAGAAGCGGGTCTGTACCCCAGAGCATGGGGTTAGCGTTGGGAACTGACTACCACTCCGGGAGTCCTCGCTACAGAAATTAGTTAGTTACTGAAGACAGCACACTGAGACGTGAATGCAAATCATATGGGCCTGTACCGGATTTTCCCTCGTTTCTTAGCTCTGTAGATTTATAAAAGGGGAAGCAGCAAACTCATTATTATGTTGGCAACATAACTATTCCTGAGATGTCAAGCTGGCTGGTGTCTGTACCAAGAGCTGCTGATTCAGTTGCTGACAATAGAACCCATTGTAAAAAAAAAAATCTTTCCCTGAAGGCAAGGAGAATTGGGAGTATGCAGCCATGCCATAGACACAGAAATATGAAGGCATGGAAAGAAGAGGCTTTGATTATGTTTAAAATGCTTCTGTTTGGCAGGTTTTAAAATATATATTTTGAAGGGCCTAATCATCAGCATAGCTTCATTGAAGTGGATGGACATTTATGTAAGTAGTTTTATATTAGTTAATGAGCTTGCTGGTGTATATTTGATGCAGAAGAAATATCTGAATATTCTTTATGATGCTCCATTTATAAATAAACCACTTGCATATAAAACATTAGTAACCCTCAGTCCCTTTCCAAAAAGGGTTCTTAGGTTTAGTCCTTTTTCTTTGATTTTCCTGTGTGTCACTTTCTGTATTAGCCTGTGACTGGAATGAAGAAAAAAATTACATGGAGAAATTAATTTCCCTACTGCATAATTTGAATGACAAGAAATATCTAATAGGCTTCCCACTATAGACTCTTAAAACTTAAATTCAATAATCCAGCGCTTAAATGATCTTTTCAGATACACATAGTCTGGTTTTTATAGTTGCTTCTAATGTAAAACACTTATATGCTGCATGGTATGAATCTGACTATGGGATGTTGATTGATGTTTAGCCATAACTGTGTGGCTCAAGGCCAGGGTTTTTGCTTTCAGCTGACCTGGATATTTCACAAAGATAATCTTGATCAAGGTATTTTGGCATTTTTGTCTCTGGCACAAACCAGGAAATGCAGATGTGCAGAAAAACAAAGGAAAAAGTTAGCCAAACATTTCTGAAAGTCAAACTGTCGGTTTGCTTTGTTTTGCGGTGAGTGAGGTTTAAGGTTGGTTTGTCTTTCATGCCAGCAAGTTCACAGGTTTCTACTAAAAATTCACTTAGAACTCTCCCCCATCAAAAAATTGTATAAATGTTGAGGAGAGCTTTTATATTAATCCTTATTCTCTCTCACATAAAAGCAGTCACTACGTAATCCAAGAACCACCTAAGGACCCCTAGTTCTGCCATGATTAACTCTGCGCACATGATTAATCCTATTGACTTCAGTAGGACTATTCACGGGTGTATGTTTGCAGATCACAGCTTGAAGGCCATTACCCTGCAGTCATAATTCACATGAAGTTTGCCTGAGTGGGGACCACAGGGTTTACTGCTTTAATGTACAGCTGAGGGAAAGAAAGAACACTGAGAACCTTGACACTTGCAGTTTGTCAACCTGGTGCATTAATCTGCACCAGAGTGCGTAAATTCTAGTGTGCTCTAGTATGTTACCAACTAACTGGCCTCTGTGGCCCTTCCTGGTGCATACTAGAAGTCCCCTAGGGTGGGTTAATATAGTGCTGTTTGAAAGGAGACATCATTAATATGCACTAGGAAACTTGTAGTGCATGTCAGCAGGGTCCACATGGGCCAGTTAATGCACTACACTCCAGTGTACCCTAGAATTTACTCCCCTCTGGTGCAGACTAATGCATCATGTAGATCCATTTGTCCGGCATAAGTTCAATGAACTTGTCAAACTAGAATCAGGATTGCCAGAGGACAGATAATTGTTTAAGGAAAAAAGTTGTGGAAGACTGGAAAGAAAAGAAAGAGTGTGGGCCTGGCATGATGGCTACATGTTTCTTCCCTCCCCAAAACAGAACCAAGAGGCTCTCCACTCTTAAACATGTGCGCCAATTCCTAGGCTCATTGAGTATGATATTGCAGTCTCCTGAAGCTACAGTAACGCCTCACTTAACGTTGTAGTTATGTTCCTGAAAAATACAACTTTAAGCGAAACGATGTTAAGCAAATCCAATTTCCCCATAAGAATTAATGTAAATGAGGGGGTTAGGTTCCAGGGAATTTCTTCACACACACACCCACAACCATCTTGATACACACACACACACACACACACACACACAGTATAAGTTTTAAACACACAATTTAATACTGGTACACAGTGATGATGATTGTGAAGCTTGGTTGAGGTGGAGGAGTCAGAGGGTGGGATATTTCCCTTACTGCTAAATGATGAACTAGCAATTGGCTGAGCCCTCAAGGGTTAACTCTCACTCTGCAAGGCAGCAGGAATGGAGGGAGATATGTGCATTTCCCTTAAGTACACTGCCTTGTTAATTAGATCAGCTTGCTGAGACCACAGGCCTGGTGTGTCCCCCTTCCTCCATGGAGATAGGGTAAGCAGGGTGCTGGAGCAGGGGGCAAGGGGACACCCTGATATTAGCCTCCCTCTTCCTTCCCTCTCCCCCAAGCATAGCAAGCAAGAGTCTCAGGGAGCAGCTCCAAGGCAGAGTGCAGGAGCAGCACATGGCAGTGGGGGGAAGGACACAGCTGAACTGCAGGCAGCTACTGCACAGGGAACTTAGGGGAGCAGGGAGCTGATAGGGGGGCTGCTGGTCCACCCTGGTTCCAATTCCCCACCAGCTAGCTGCAATGGGCTGCTCTTCCTGCAGTGGACAAAGCAGGCAGCTGCCAAATGACGTTAAAAGGGAGCATCACACAACTTCAAACGAGCATGTTCCCTAATTGATCAGCAACATAACAATGTTAACCGGGATGACTTTAAGTGAGGAGTTACTGTACTGTCAAAATGCTTCAGCAGAGCTATACCCTCAGGACCAAGGTACAGTAGGACATCTCCAAGCAGACAAACTACTCTTTCAGGTCCACCTTTTCTCATGCTCAATTAATAACTTGCCATGAGTGGACAGCCTGTGAAATGGGATGCTACTTAATATACAGACGGCAGGATTTGGCCCTTATTATTTACATATACAGGACAATGAGTTTGACCTGCTGGGTCTTCTCTCCAGGAAAATGACAGCACCTATGTCAGAATGATTTCCAGAATAACATAGCAATGAGAACTCATTATATACATGATGTGGTAGGGTTTTTTGTTCCTTTTCTCTTGCTGCCAACCATTATCATAACCAATTCCCTCATAGTGGGAAAATAAAAGTGAAGCCGTTGTAGGTAATAACACTGCTGCTCTGTAAAATCAGTTGTTAAGGAAGGGTCCCAGAATGTCACTGCCAGTATCACTCCAGCAGAAAGTGAGTGCCATGCCCAGGTTACAAACTCTGACTCTGCCAGCCTGGGGTCCAAATATGTCTACTCTGTTCTAAGCTCCTCATATGAAGACATAATATGAGAGAAAAAGAGATGGTGGATGGCAAAAATAAATCAGTAGCAGCTTTGTGAGAGCAAAGAATTATGTCTGGTAGCTGGGGGGAGGGCAGAGATATACATACAGTGCCTTTTGATCCTTAAAAGGAATTGGCATTAAAACGCAGACATACTGCTGTCCAGGGACATGCCATTTCTGATTAACCAATTAACCATTCCCAGTTGAACCATTGGGATTTCATGGGGTTAAACTCCAAAGGTGCATGCCTATGCTGCTAGTAGCTTGCTGACACAGGTTAAGGATTGGGGCAGTTTCCATGTCCCGGTTATCACTGTTCTACACCACTGCAGTCACAACACAAGAAAACGACTTCTGGTCAGCATGATGGGTGTGCAGTGAAGTGCACCGGACAGCAACCACTGCACAGTGGGATAGCTGTGGGTGGAATATCTGTGCTATTGAAATTACATTAGTGATCTCTGTCCTCAGTGTGCATGGTGGTTAGCTTTGCCGGAAGAAGTCTAAACCCAGTGTCACACCTGTAGATACACACCATTGCGAGCATTTCGGTGTATGGATAGTGTGTTCTACGCATGCATCCATTTATTAGCATAGTAAACCTCTCTGCTGTAGGTAAGGCTGTCACAACCATGAGTGAGCTCCCCCTGGCAGACTATAGCCCAAGTGCTGTTTTTGGCTCTAACCTTTGGATCCAACCACATGCTCAGCACTGTCTCTGGGCCTGCAGGCATGGAGTCGGGGGCATAGATTCTGTGTCTAGCTCCCTTCTGAAGAGATGGGCAGTCCAACTGCCTAGTCCCTATAACCCCAATGCCAGGTCTCCCAAGCCTCACCAGTAGCCACAACACACTGTCAAGAGTTCCACCAAAGCTGTAGACCCTCTGGATTATGGTTTTACCTCTTCTGAGGCTCCGTGACCCTTAAATCAAGTAACACACCGACTTTCTAAACCAATCACCCTTTACTCTTAGACAAAGCACAAGAAATATGCAGATCTATGAAAAAAATAACAAAACTTGCATATAAATCCCTGACCACTCAGCGAACCCTTTCGGTTTTAGTCAGCGTTCTGTGGAACCAGGGTTCTTGAAGCCTTCTAGTTCTGGTAGTCTCCTCCTTGTTGGAGAGAGTCTTTTTTGTAAAGATTCAGTCCCCCCTCTGTCAGGTGATTCTACTGAGTGGCTTCAAGTCCCTCATCAGGTGATCTATTGCTTGGTTACAAGCCCACTTTGAGAACTGATTCCTCTGGACAGTAGCCAGCTCATTGATCTAAGGTGCTTCCATTTGAATGGAGGATCATTCAGGTTAATGACAGCTGATTGCTTTCCATTGTTAGCTGTCTATTAACACCTCCTGCAATCAGGAGGTGTTTGGAACAAATTGATAAACTAAACAGCAATAAGTCACCAGGACCGGATGGTATTCACCCAAGAGTTCTGAAGGAACTCAAATGTGAAATTGCAGGACCACTAACTGTAGTCTGTAACCTATCATTTAAATCAGCTTCTGTACCAAATGATTGGAGGATAGCTAATGTGATGCCAATTTTTAAAAAGGGCTCCAGAGGTGACGCTGGCAATTACAGGCCGGTAAGCCTGACTTCAGTACCCGGCAAATTAGTTGAAACTATAGTAAAGAATGAAATTGTCAGACATATAGATGAACATAATTTGTTGGGAAAGGGTCAACATGGGTTTTGTAAAGGAAGCTCATGCCTCACCAATCTACTAGAATTCTTTGAGGCAGTCAACAAGCATGTGGACAGGGGGAATCCAGTGGATATTGCTCAGGCATACAGGATGAAATCAGGAAGGCCAAATCACACCTGAAGTTGTAGCTAGCAAGGGATGTTAAGAGTAAAAAGAAGCGTTTCTTCAGGTATGGTAGCAACAAGAAGGTGGCCAAGGAACGTGTGAGCTTTTTACTGAATGAGGGAGGCAACGCAGCGACAGAGGATCTGGAAAAAGATAATGTACTCAATACTTCTTTTGCCTCTGTCTTCACAAACAAGGTCAGCTCCCAGACTACTGCACTGGGCACAGTATGAGGAGGAGGTGACCAGCCCTCTATTGAGAAAGAAGTGGTTCAGGACTGTTTACAAAAGCTGGATGAGCACAAGGCCATGGGGCCGGATGCACTGCATCCAAGGTTGCTAAAGGAGTTGGTGGATGTGATTGCGGAGCCATTGGCCATTATCTCTGGAAACTCATGGCGATCAGGGAGGTCCTGGACGCCTGCGGAAAGGCTAATGTAGTGCCCATATTTAAGAAAGGGAAGAAGGAGGATCTGGGAAACTACAGGCCATTCAGCCTCACCTCAGTCCCTGGAAAAATCATTGAGCAGGTCTTTAAGGAATCAGTTCTGAAGCACTTAGAGGGGAGGAAAGTCACCAGGAACAGTCAGCATGGATTCACCAAGGGCAAGTCATGCCTGACTAACCTAATTGCCTTCTATGATGAGATAATTGGCTCTGTGGATGAGGGGAAAGCAGTGGACATGTTATTCCTGGACTTTAGCAAATCTTTTGATACAGTCTCCCACAGTATTCTTGCCATCAAGTTAAAAAAGTATGGGCTGGATGAATGGACTATAAGGTGACAGTAAACTGGGAGGAGTGGTAGATACACTGGAGGGTAGGGATAGGATACAGAGGGACCTAGACAAATTAGAAGATTGGGCCAAAAGAAATCTGATGAGGTTCAACAAGGACAAGTGCAGAGTCCTTCACTTAGGATGGAAGAATCCCATGAACTACTACAGACTAGGGACTGAGTGGCTAGGCAGCAGTTCTGCAGAAAGGACCTAGGGATTACAGTGGATGAGAAGCTGGATATGAGTCAACAGTGCACCCTTGTTACCAAGAAGGCTAATGACATTTTGGCCTGTATAACTAGGAGCATTGCCAGCAGATCGAGGGACGTGATCATCCCCTCTATTTGGCATTGGTGAGGCCTCACCTGGAGTACCGTGTCCAGTTTGGGGGCCCACACTGCAAGAATGATGTGGAAAAATTGGAAAAAGTCCAGTGGAAGGCAATGAAAATGATTAGGGGGCTGGAGGGCTGGGATGATTTACTTGGGGATTGGTTCTGCTTTGAGCAGGGGATTGTACTAGATGACCTCCTGAGGTCCTTTCCAATCCTGAGATTCTATGATTCTATGATATAGTGTATTTAGATTTTCAGAAAGCCTTTGACAAGGTCCCTCACCAAAGACTCTTAAGCAAAGTAAGCTGTCATGGGATAAGAGGGAAGTTCCTCTCATGGATTGGTAACCAGTTAAAAGATAGGAAACAAGAGTAGGAATAAATGGTCAGTTTTCAGAATGAAGAGAGGTAAATAGTAATGTCCCGCAGAGGTCTGTACTGGTCCCAGTCCTATTTAACTTATTTATAAATGATCAGGGAAAAGGGGTAAACAGTGAGGTGGCCAAATTTGCAGATGATACGAAACTACTCAAGATAGTTCCCAGGCAGAATGCGAAGAGTTACAAAAGGATCTCTCAAAACTGGGTTACTGGGCAACAAAATGGCAGATGAAATTCAGTGTTGATAAATGCAAAGTAATGCACATTGGAAAACATAATCCCAACTATACATACAAAATGATGAGGTGTAAATTAGCTGTTACCACTCAAGAAAGAGATCTTGGAGTCATTGTGGATTGTTCTCTGAAAACATTCACTCAGTGTGAAGCGGCAGTCAAAAAAGTGAATAGAATGTTGGGAATCATTAAGAAAGGGAGAGATAATAAGACAGAAATATCATATTGCCTCTATTTAAACCCATGGCATGCCCACATCTTGAATACTGCTTGCGGATATGGTTGCCCCATCTCAGAAAACATATGTTGGAATTGGAAAAGGTTCAGAAAAGGGCAACAAAACTGATTAGGGGTATGGTTCCGTATGAGGATTGATTAATAAGACTGGGACTATTCAGCTTGGAAAAGAGACAACTAAGGGGGGATATGATTGAGGTCTACAAAATAACGACTGGTGTGGATAAAATAAATAAGGAAGTGTTATTTACTCCTTTTCATAACACAACAGCTAGGCATCACCAAATGAAATTAATAGACAGCAGGTTTAAAACAAACAAAAGGAAGTATTTTTTCACACAATGCACAGTCAACCTGTGGAACTCCTTGCACGAGGATGTTGTGAAGGCCAAGACAATAATAGGGTTCAAAAAAGTACTAGATAAATCCATGGAGGGTAGGTCCATCAATGACTATTAGCCAGGATGGGCAGGGATGGTTCCCTAACCTCTGTTTGTCAGAAACTGGGTATGGGTGACAAGGAATGGATCACATGCTGATTACCTGTTCTGTTCATTCCCTCTGGAGCACCTGGCACTGAGACTGTCAGAAGACAGGATACTGGGCTAGGTGGACTTTTGGTTTGATCCAGTATGGCCATTCTTATGTTCTTAATCCCAAACCATGATGAAGTTTAATAGATAGCAGTGAAAGTACCGTGGCATTCACAAAACAAAATGGAGATTGTAGTTAGATATAAACATATGCCAGTCCATTTTAGGCCAGTGTAGAGGCTTGTATGCCTGATAAAAGAGCCCAACTTTCCACTGACTTGGTCTGTGGGCTTAGGCCTTGTTAGGACAGCTTGTAGATAAGGGCAGGCAGAAATGTGATTCCACAAAAGCAAAGTGGTTAGTGGTGAAGTTTGGCTTGTATTTCCATAGTTTTTATTTAATTTTTCATTTTATATTGGAATATAGTTTGTCATGTTATCTATTCAGTTATCATTTCTGTAGAGGACGGGACAGTCTGGGGTTTATAGGCCATTTGGCAGAAATGTTATAAAGACAGACTTGAAGAAGGAGAAGGTGAATGCATCAGTAAGTAGGATGGTACAATAAGAGCTAGTCTTGAGTGCTAATCCTTGCTCCACCCTTATTTTCCAGTACAGCTTTGAGCCAGTCACTTACTCTTTCCATAATTGTTGCCTTGTCAGTAAAATGGATGTAATTTTGTTTACCTCACAGATACAAGGATGAGAAAAAGGATGGTCTTGTAGCTAAGGCACTGCTCTTGAGACATGGGAGGTGTCTGTTTGATTCTTAGCTTTGCTACAAACCTCCTCTGTGCTCTTTGGCGATTCATTTAATTTCTCAGCTTCACTTCTCCCTGGGTAAAGTGGGGATAATTATACTCCCATACAGCGTGTGGTGCCTCAATCCTGGTTGGAGGGGCTACTTAGCCCTACTGTTATACAAACATAAATAACAATAATCCTAAGGATTCATTTCTATATGTAAAGCACTTTGTTAGTCAGTTTTAGTATTTTGAATTATTTTTAGCACTTACTTTGTTTCATCAAACACAAAGGGTAAAAAAAGACTGTCAGCATGTTCAGCGTTCAACATCGAGACCAAAAGGAAAGAGCTGCTACACTGTCATAGCCCAGATTTATGGTAACTAGTTTTAGCCCTATTTGGGGCAGATCTCTTAAGGATCCCTATCTTTCAGCACTGGAACTGAAGAAACACTTGTGCCATATGAGTTATTAAATTCCTTGAAAATAATCCACACAGGAGGACCAGATTAGATCAAAGTCAGAGTGCTGCCCTCTGGAGTTGTAACATATTTTTCCAGGAGGGATCATTTCTTAAGAGTTTGAATACATAAGGATGAAATAGGGAGGCTTTCTGTTTTCTAGAGATCAGCAATTCTTCTCTTAGCAGTGATAAATCACTGTCCACAAAATTTTACTGATAGACATTTTTTTTTCCTACTTCCAAATACAACATACTGAGTTTGGGACAAGGTTGATTAGGTTGTTAATGATTACTGGTCTATTTGAAGTAAGTTTCTGATGGTGCTTGGGTAACTTACAACAGGAGCAGAACATATTTGGGATCTCCCCTTTAATAACATGGAAGTCATTTCTGGCTGTTCTCAGAGAGCAGGCAGTGATTTGAAAAGGGGATAATATACATTTTGTACTCTTATAAGTGTGTCTTTCTATATTTAACATGGATATAACCTCCACTGAAATTTAGCCCTGTTTGCATTCTAAATTTGTAACTATCCAATACACATTTTTCTTTAAGTTTCTTGATTCTTTTTGGCAGAGGCGGTGAAGATGGGATTACATCTTTCCTGGCAACAACCAAACTACAAAAAAAAAAATCTAACTTCTGAGTGTTATTTTCATGCAATCCAATTATATCCATTACCATTAAAGCATCAACCAGTATATACCACGTAGTTACCACAACTGCTACCATAAGTGAAGGGAAAATATGTGGTATCTCAGTTACCAAATAAAGAGTAGATGTTGGCAAAGGCTTTTCTATTGAGATCCTTATGTCCTCCAATGTAGCAGCTCACTTTTTTTTTTTTTTTAATTAATTTAGCCCAGGGGTCAGCAACCTTCGGCACACGGCCCAGCAGGGTAATCTGCTGGCAGGCCACAATACATTTTGTTTACATTGACTGTCTGCAGGCACGGATGCCCACAGCTCCCAGTGGCCACACTTCACAGTTCCCAGCCAATGGGAGCTGTGGGAAGCAGTGGCCAGCACGTCCCTGCAGCCCGCACCACTTCCTGCAACTCCCATTGGCAGGGAATGGCGAAGTCTGGCCACTGGGAGCTGTGGGGTGGGGGTGGGGGGGCGCGTGCCTGTGGACGGTGAACATAAACAAAATGTCTCTCAGCCTGCCAGCAGATTACACTGATGGGCTGCATGCCGAAGATGGCCAACCCCTGATTTAGCCTAACAACTCTCCTGTGATGTAGGGAAATACTATGACTCCTGTTTTACAGATGGGGAACTGAGGCACAGGGAGATTAACTGACTTGCCCATGGGTACACAACTGGCCTGGGGCAGAGAAGGGAATTGAAGCTGTCTCCCAACTCATAAGTGAACACTCTAGCTTCTGGGCCATCCTTCTACTTTTCTTAGTAGCAGCCATTGTAAGTCTGGTCTGTGAAATACGTAATGGAATGCTATCTTGAAGCAACGACAACAGTTGATATGGGGAAGTAATTTTTTTCTAAATGAAAAGGACGGATGAAAATGAACCGTTTCATCAACACTTTTCTAATACAAAAATTGGTGGGGGACACAATCAAAAATGTTTGAGCAAAAATTGCCCACTTGGGAAAAAAGTTTTGGTTTGAGAGAAAATTGGAGTCTATGCTGAAATATTTCAATTTTCAGTGGCTCTTTCCTCAAGATTCTTTTTGGGTATTTTTTGAGGGAAACCTTGAAAATTTAATAAAAACTGGACATTGCCTATGGAAATGTCTATATAAATTATTATTTTCAGTAAGATTTTTTCTCCATGAGAAGTCTTTGAGTAGCTGCCAAGTAATTTCCATTGTGCAGTGCACTATTGAAAAAATGTAAAATGTTCATCCCTAGTAAATAAGTCTTGAGGGCAAAGTCCTACACAATCCGGTGAGGTGATCCCAGTCTGGCCCTTCATAACTATTATTTTGCCTTGATTCCTAAGGACTCATCATCTCTAACATAAACTTCCACTGGCAGCCTCAGATCATTGAGTCAGTTTGCAGATTCAGTGTCTGCCTGCACTCCTCATTGCCTCTGGATACCGAGTAGCTATTGCCGTGACAAATGCCCTTTTCCATCTCAGTAATTGTCTACTGTTTGTAGGTTTATAACCAACAACTTTCCAAAAGCTACAACTGGTTCAGAGTAGTGTGGCTCGATAATAATTATAGTTAACATATTGAAGGGAGAGGATAGTATTTAAGTAGCCTGTTGGCTCAGCAGCATAGGCATTGAGAGTACATCATCCCACTGTTTTGATCTCTGCCTCTGCATGGCTCCCCAATGAATACCAGGTCAAATTCAAGCATTCGAGCTCAGATCCACAGAGGTATTTAGGATCCTAATTTCCTTGGACTTCAGTCCTCATCTTCAGTATCCTCAAAGGCTCTTTCAACTGGAAAGATGCTGGGAACCTTGGAAACTCTTCAGCCAGGCACCAACAGCTCCTCCTCCTGCTGCAGTTTCCTCTGTATGGTGAAAGCTTCTTTTCAGGTCCATGGAGGAAAGGGAAACTCACCCACATCAATGAGAGGAAGAGCGCCCTCTTGCTGCTTTTAGCAGAGAAGATGGAGTGGTGTTCCCCTTTACTTTAAGCCTGGCTTCTCCGGATTAGAACATTGTTTTTCAACATCTCTGTGTTATATAGCCTAATGCTAAATCCATAGAGGAGCTTACTAATGAAATATAAAATAGGAAATGTCTAAGACTTTATTCAATCCCAGTTAATATTCTTAAACACTCTCCAGTATTTCAGACCCATTTTACATTACAGCTAAATGGCATAAAAGTCATTGTGCCCATAAACAGTATTCCCCCCCATGTTTATCTTATGCAGCATGCTCAATGCATTTTTGTAAATTAATGGTTTTCAGATTTATAAACAAGTCTTTACACTGCTGCTATTTAGACACAAGTGATTATGTTTAGAGTTATAATGCAGCTATCTTGTTCAAGAGGTCAGAAGCCAATTTATTTATAATACAAAACATTTGAAAAGTGACATCTGTTCCCGAGATACTTACAGGATGATTGAATTGACGTCAATAATGTAACCACAAACAAAAAACGTTTCCTGTACATTTCCTCACAGTTTTTATCTATGTGATAACTGGTCCTAGCATATTGTGCTTTTTCTGCTTTTTCTGCATTGTAGGTAATGACACTAATGGACAGATTTTCAAAAGTGCTTAGCTCCCAAATAAGTGGCCAGATTTTCAAGCACATTCAGCATGTTGGAGCGTGATCTCTTTGGAAAATCCAGATACGCTTGCAATGGTGGGCTGGGTGCTGAGCACTGAGTACTTTTGAAGATCCTAACTGTCTAAATAGGAACTGGACTTTCTTGAAAATCTGGCCCTGGTTGTGAATCTTCAGTGCTAGAAATCTGGCACTGAACTCTTTTGAAAATTGGGACCTAAATGTGTGAGGGTATCACTTTAAACTAGGAGCAAATGGCAATTAATATTTAGATGAAGAAAACGATGTGTCTATATTTTTGGAAGGACAAACTGTAGGTATATGACTTCCCTGACCACAGAATTACCTTCTAGAAGAGTTTGTCACTGATCTAAATCAGGTGTTCTCGGTTGCTTTCATAGGGTGAGGCACATCTTGAAAGTGAACATCTTGCAACACCTATTCTCCTGTTTGATTAACATACAGACTGCCTCCCTTCCCATTCATAGCGTGCATGGAGAAGCTACAGCAATGGACAACACGGAGGATTAAGATTAAGAAAATATATAATGTGTTTTTAGCTTCTTTAAATGTGACTTAGCATCTGGAAATGCAAAAGAAAGTCCGCACAATGTAACTAGGCAAGTCTTTGTAGCTTACCAGCAAGTGTTCTGGGAATTGCAGTTTGGGAACCACTCATCTCAATATATGGTCAAGCAGTGAGCACAGACAGGTCTGGAAAAAACTGGTCCTATTTAAATATACTTGAACATGATCATGTATGAAGATCAAATGTCTATGTTGAGCCCTTTAAATTTCTCAACTGTTGTTGACATCATTAGCTACAAGCTCTTATTGGCTCATCTGTGGCCTCCAGAGCAAGGAGTGCTGAGTTAGAGAAGCCATTTTACTGATGTAAACCTTTGAGACATCTGCTTTGTTCTGCCTAGTTAGTGATATCACTGCTTAGCACAGCTCAGCAAAGTAGTATGTACCATCATCCTCAGTCATAGACTTTGAGGCCAGAATGGACCATTAAGTCATCTAGTCTGATCTTTTTTATAACACAATCCATAGAATTTTATCCAGTTACTGCTGTATTAAATTCCTTGAACTTCCCTCATAGAAACTGTAAGCGTTAGGACTTTTTAGGTACTGGTGGGTAGTGGTTATATTATTTCACATCCTCTCTAGCAAGACTACTGCATATTATTTTAAAATACTTCTTTACTGGCATTTTTCATTCCTTCTTATCCCTTCAGGATCCTGAAAGCTGTCCAGAACCACAGGGAAATATTTATTAAGGTGAGTTAAGTTATGCCATTTAGTTTGGTTTTAATACCTAAAGTTATTTATAGGTGTCAGACATGACCTGTGATTGAAATACTTGGTACAATTCTTGTATCCTCTCTCAAAATCCCAGGCCTAGTCAAATGGAATCTGAAATGATGGAGAGATTGTTTACAAACAATCATAAATATGACTAGCACTCGAGTGACCAAACCACAAATGTGAAAAATCAGGACAGGGAGTGGGGGGTAATAGGTGCCTATATAAGAAAAAGACCCCCAAATCAGAACTGTCCCTATAAAATCGGAACATCTGGTCACCCTAACTAGCATTAAAGAAGCAACAGCTGTTTTGGTTACAGAATGCTACAAAATGTCTACACTCCCTTGATATCACTCCTGAAAGTACAGTCTGTGTCTGCCACTTGATTATCTGACTCAGAAAGTAGTCTCATTGATTTCAATGTCAATAAAGGTGGCAGAATCTGTCCTTAAAAGATGAGGTACCAAATTTCCAGGATTGACCTCAGTGTGTCACTAACCAGCACAGCCTGACAGACCTGATGAAAACATTTGGGGGCAGGGGAGGGTTAATTGTGGGAATAATAAAGCAGCAACAAGGTGTCAGTATCCAGCAGGGCAGAGGCAGAAGTAAAGCTCCAGATCTACTCGTGGCCAACTATTCATACCTGAGTCTGAAGATACTGGTACTAGTGCAATGCAGAGCCAACCAGGCTATACTTAGGCAGGGGGTTATTGCCCCCACTCCAAACAGAGACCTGGGCCAGGAGGAGAAGAAGTATAGAGCTGCTTCTCCTTCCCATGGTGCCTCTGCAGCTGCACACTGCCTCCTGGTGCCTAGTGCTGGTCGGTTTCCCCTTCTACGTGTGCTGTGCGCCCTGCATGGCCAGCATTCATCCTGTTTTCTGTACAAGGGTGAATGCCCGTGTGTGTGGGGAGGGGCATGGAGAAAAGGGGTGAAGTTGCGGGAAGAGGCAGTGGGGCAGGAAGGGGGATGGGCTAGGACAAGGGGCAGGAGATGTGGTAGTTGGGGGAGTAGGATGGGGCAGGGGACACTGGGGAAGAGGGATGAGACAGGGATGGGAAATGAAGGGGGAAGCAGGAGCCCCTCATGCTGCATCCCCTAGGCAGCAGCAGCAACTGGGGCTCCCCCATTAATCTGGCTCATCCCCCTCAGCACCGGCAGCCCACCTCTAGTGGGTACCCGTGTTGCAGGTACCTCTTCCAGTGCCTTCCAAATACCCCTGACAGGATCTCCCTAATACCTCTCCAGTCCTTTCTCCCCCTGTTCCGGGTAGTGTCCTCTATTTGGGAACTTGAAATATGGCAACCTTAGGGGTTGCTCTGTTCTCTAAGCCTTGGTTTCTGGAGCTGGTGGGAGCAAATCCACCCTGCCAGCAGCTACCTGCCTGAGTGCCTGGGGTGGGTACTGGGCTCATGGGGCCGAGTTCAGAGCTTGGGCTGTGTGACCGTGAGCCTGGAAGCTATGGGGCTGGGATAGGGCAGCTCAGGAGAGTACAAGCTGGTTCCGCTCTGTGCATAGGGTGTGGAGGGAGAGTGACCCAGCTGCAATGGCAGGTCCCTGGGCAAGGAGCGGGGTGTGACCTGGCTGCTGAAAGGCAGGTGCTCAAGGGGATGAGTACTGCAGGGAGCATCTTGGGAAGCATCTCATGGCAGCCAGGTTCCATGGGCAGATGCTCCTTCGTAGCTGTGCCGCCTGTCCTGTCTGGGGAGTGCTCGGCCTTGCAAAAGTGGCCAGCTGGGGAGCAGGGCAGGGAGGGCTGCTGAGCAGCCAACCAGTGCCCGAGCTCCCACAGCACAGTCAGTAGCCCGAGAGAGCTGGGCAGCTTCCACCAGCTTCCAATCTGCCAGCTCCTGGCAGGAGGTGACAGTTTTCAAACTGTGGGGAGCATCCCCCTAGGGAGGCATGCCTCACAGTTTGAAATTCTCTGTGCTAACTGGGAGGCAGAAATGTGTGTTTAGTGGGGGAGGAGACCCTGTGTGCCTACTCTCTGCACCCCCGTCACCTCTAGGGTGTGCAAATATGATTGCTCACCCCAGGCACTAAAATGCTTAGTTACGACTCTATTGGTCAGGACTACCCATGTTTCTGTTGTGATTTCTCTAATGTATTTCTGTATTCATCTGTTCGTCATACAGTTTTCCCTTTCATTCTAATGTGGTGAGTTTCAGAATGCTGAATGCCCACGCTAGCTTTTCTTGCTGTGTTTTAGGGACTGGATAAGATGCCCATCTCCTATAACTGTGGTGTATAAAAAGACTGCGTGGCAGAAATGTGGTTAGAAACAAAAATATATTTTATACATAATCACCACAATGAACCATCAAGGGCCTGATCTTCAATGATTCTGCCATCCATCTTTCACTTTTGCACATGCCCTTCCTATGCACTAATATACAGAAGATTCTAGCACCTTCAGTAGCAGATTTTGGAATCTGTAAATTCAGAACCCATTATCTTTGGTAGCATTGAACTCCACCATCCATGCATCATGGTGATTAGAACTGGGCAAATTGATTTTTCATTTTGCTGGCAGTTTTGAAAAATTGATTTAGGCTGAACCAAATTCAAAAACTTTGAAAAACTTGGGTGAATTGAAAACACCCAATATGGGTTGAACAAATCAGAATTTGTGTCAAGTTTGCAAAAACTTTCAAGTTGACCCAAACTGCATTTTCTGGTGAAGAAATTGTCTGAAAAATCTCACTCATCTGTAGTGGTGATACTTCATAGAAAGCATGTGCACTCTAAACTATACATGCACAAGAGGATTCTGAATATCAAACCTTTAATTTTTGAAGTTATGAAAGCATCTTGCACTCGAAGGTTGCAGGGCTTTCATTCTAGCTTAACCCATGTCTGAAACATTCCTAAATAAGGTTTGCAGTTCTTAGGAAATAACCACAATTACCATTGAATTGCATAAGAACTACAAAATTCTCTCTTGGTCAATACTCAAGAATTAAGCAGTGGTTTTGACATAGTGCTTAGTAACTGAACACGGAATAGCCAGTTAAAAATCCCCTGTTAAATGTTAAATGAGACCTATTCCAAAAAATAGGTCTCAGGTTTTCACCAGGAACACAGAACTAGAAACAGTGGTCATATTCCTGTCTACTGAGTCAGTGTGGTAGGTAGGGGTGGTAGTTGAAGGAGAAAGGTTGGATTTGAGCAGAGTGCAGATTGCAGAAGAGAAGAGTTTGTCCAGAGAGAAATAGAAGGTTTGGAGGAGCTGCTTGCGGTGGATTGGGAGCCCAACAGAAACCTCAGTAGGGCCCCAGGCTTGTATAGAAGAGAGCGAGAAACCGCTTCACAAGCTGACGGTATGAGAGGGAAGTAATCCAGGGGAAGAAACTGCTAGTCAAGTGTTCACCACAACCCAGGGCCCCTGGGTGTGGACCTGGAGTAGAGGCGGGCCAGGTCCCCCCTCTCCACTCCCCTCCTCAGGACACTAGGGGAGTGATTAAGAACTGGTTCAGAGGCAAGCAATATCGCCCTGAACCTACCCCAGAGAAGAGAAAGCGCGAGACCCAGAGAACAGTACCGGCAATTTGCCACAACATATACAAAGTATTCCTCTTTCCTTACTCCTCATGGTGCTTCTCAGATCCCAGTGACCCTGGGTGTGATGTTCCAGGGGTCTGTGTGACCCGTCTACCTGTGCTGGGAAACCAGGTGGTGAAACAGAAGTGCAGCTTTCTATCAGGGTAGGGCAGTAACGGAATCCAGTCTCACCCCACTATGCAGGATCTGATTGGGACTATGGATAGAGGATTGAAGGACAGTGATCTGGCTGTTAAGTCATATGTATATAGGTAGTTTGGGGCTGAATATATTGGATTGGCTTTAGGCACCGCTGTTGCATCTTCTGACAGAATTGCCAAGAATTTTGATTATTCACTTTATGAATTTGGGGCAGAATTCAGCAAAGAGATCCTTGGCCAGATTCTGCCATTAATTACTTCAGCACTCAGTCATTTGCCTTTTGGGGCAGTGTTGCCACTTCCATTGCTTGTATCTTGTCTACCTAGATTATAAGGTCTATGTAGGGTGACCAGCTGTCCCAATTTTATAGGACAGTCCCGATTTTTGTGTCTTATTCTTATATAGGCTATTATTAGCCCCCCATCCCACCCCCTGTCCCAGTTTTTCAGACTTGCTGTCTGGTCACCCTATGTCTTTGTTGCAGGGACCATCCTCTGGACATATGTCTATGTGACACCTAGCACAGTGGGACCCACACCAGCAAGAATACATAATAGTAATTGTAAGTGTTTTAGGGAAAAAGCCTTGTATTCTTATTTATCCATGAAGTACCTCACATGCTTTTGGCACAAAGCAAATAATAAAATAATGATTCATAACATCAAAACCAATTGAAAGAAATCACGCGCACTCTGAAGTGTTTGCATGCAATTGCTGATTAAAACATAAAATGTGTATGATGATAATAATAATACCGTACACTTTTGTAGTGGTTTTCATCAGTAGATGGCAAAGTAAGTGCACCCCCCCCCAAAAAATTAGTCATTTTGGTTAGACAGGGGTATTTGGTTCCATTTCAGATTGCAGAGATTTATTTTTTAGCTATTGTTTGGAATGCAAATTTTGCTAATATTACATGTAAATCAGAAAGGGGTACAATGTGTGTGTGTATGTAAGTGTAAGAGAGAGAGAGAACAGGAACTGAAACCCTCAAAGAACAATAGTTTTCATTTCAGGAGGTGGTGTTGAGTCATCAACAGCAGAGTCTATTCTGTCCCCGCTGGGGTGAGCAGGAAGTGAAAGTGCAATCTAAGGAACTCCAGACATTCGGATAAACAACCAGCTAAGATCAAGTGGTATGAAATTTTTTATCCATGGCTGTGATTTTTTTTTTGATTTTTGTCCAGTGTGACTGAAAGGTGACTGAAGAATTTGTGAAAGGTGTTGGGCAGACCCCTGGAGGTTGGATTTCTCCATTTATCTATTGCATCAGCAGTGGGGGAGGTAGGTTCACTCATGCTGTTCTGAGAATGTGTCACAATGCACTTGTAAGGAGGAGAGGGTACGTCACTCTCCATGGCCCATTCAGTCCCTATGCTCTCTGCAAAGATTGTCAATAAACCTCATGACAGTGAGATCACATGGTTACTCAGCATATTGGAATGATCCTATACTGTCTCCTTTGCCTTTTCGCTGTCATTTTTTTAAAGTTACCTCTCCTCAGGCTCCACTCACTTATTGCAGATGAGATGGTAGCAGTAAGTTTCTAGGACAGATTTGAATGTGGTGAGGTGGCAATATAGTGGTAGAAGAAAGTGCAGAGACAGTGGTGGAAGTAGAAGCTGAAAAGAAAATTGAGACTGGTATGACTAACAGGGAAGGAACAGGAAAGGAGACAAGGTCAGAGATGTTGGCAGGGTCTGTGTCATATAGGAACTATATGACAGGGTGTACTAGCCCTGCACTGGTGTAGCAGGGTTTAATCATTCCCGTTGGGATGAAGAGGCCACACCCCCTCTGCCCTGCTGGGCATGCTCCAGTTGGAGACAGGATATAAAAGGAAACAGAGCTACTCAATCTGGGCTGACCGCTGGCAAGGAAGGAGATGAGCTGCTGGCTCCTGTGGGAGAACCTCCTGCACTCCAGGATGCAGAGGTCAGGCAGCCCAAACCCCAGGCTCAGGATACCGCAGAGACACCGTGGGAACCCAGAGATGGCAAACTGCTGAGAATCGGGTAGGAAGTGACCCAGGTAAACTTTGTAGAGAATTGGTCATGGAACCAGAGACCAGCTTGGTGTGTTATGGTAGGAGCTCCACTGAGCTGGTGGTAGGCTACCCCACCATCAACAGGAACCTATATTGGGACCCAGTGGAGAGGGACGGCCCGGATTCCCCCACTCCTGCCACCACCCACTCCAGGGTGGTGGCCCAACTCACCAGTACTACTGACTCTGGCCACTAGGCTGCACTGCCCTAATAGCAAGGGCTGAACTATTGACTCTTGCCACTAGGATACACTGCCCTGAGAGTAAGGGACGAACTGTTGACTCTGGTTAATAAGCCACAGTGACAAGGAGAGGAGTTAAAGATGATCTCCTAGGCTAAAGGCCTGGCTGACGAGGATGGTGGCATTGTTAGCCATAATTGATAATGGAGGCTGTTTGAAGGAGGAATGATGATGGTTTAGTCTTGGCTGTGTTAAGCTTGAAGTGATATTGAACCATCCAAAAAAGATATTAGAGGCAGCAAGAGAAATAAGACGGAATGCCAGGGATAGGTCTGGAAGCTGGGTACAGCTGATCAAACAGCAAGGCTGCCATGAGGAAATTAATCCAGCAGTTGTAAACAGTCCAGTCAGTGACCTGGGGAGTGGGGAAGCAATATAGGACAGAACCCACCACACATGCTTCATACAGAGCAGCAGACACTCATCAGATTGCAATGGATTTGTGATCATAGTTATTTAATATTAATATCTGCTTAATAGTTTCCTTTTCCTGTCCTGTTCACCATTGCTGTGGTCTACAGCCACTCTATACTCCATTGTTTCTTATCCCAATATGCATGGGCAGAGGGCTGGATAGCATCATCCCATGAAGATAACATTTGTGGCCAGTGAGCAATCCCCTTGGGTTGCTAATGGATTATTCCCACATCTGAGAATACTGTTAAGAAGCTTCTGAAGTGGAACATGAATCCAGCTGTAACTATTACTTACTGCTCAAATTTCCTATGCCAGGTCCCAAGAGTTTCACTACTGCCTGTTAGCAAGCTGACAATGAAAGGAACAGTTGTAAATCTCAAAAGCAATGATAAGCTCAATGCTCCTGAATGAAATAAAGAATAACTAACTGCAATTTAAAAATAGACTCTTGAACCTTGATCTTTTAAACTGAGTGATGCCAACAGCAAGCCAATGGATACAGAAAGAACATAAATTATAACCATTTCGCATATCTTGCTTTATGGTTTTACATCTTTCTTGGAGCTGGATGAGGAATGATAGTCAATGGGTTGCATCCAAATGTCAAGCCAATATATCATATTTTTTTTTAAGCGTGACCATATGGAAGCCGGGTAACTTAGAACTTATGAAGAAGTAGGAAAGTCCTAACCCTGCATTGTTCTACTGTCCTATTCTGTGGTTTTCAGCAAAGGAGAGACAAGAGGGAATATAGTGGGAAATCTAATAAACATCTTAGATGTCCATATATTAATCCAAGAAATATGGAGAATAAACAGGAGAACTAGAAATACTAGTGAATAATCACAATTATGACGTAATTATGACAAACTTGGTGGAATAATTCACACTACTGGAATATTAATATACAAGGGTACAGCTTGTTCAGGAAGGACAAGCAGGGGGAAAAGAGGAGATGTTGCCTTGTACATCAGTGCCCTATACTGAGGTTGAGCTAATAGTGGAAGGCAGCCCTGTTGAAAGTAAGTCTCTGGGTAAGGATAAAAGGGCTAAAAAACAAGGATGATGTCATGGTAGATGTCTGCTATAGACCACCTAATCAGGAAGAAGAGGTAGGTGAGGTTGTTTTAAAAGACTACTAACAAAATCATCCAGAATACAGGACTTGGTGGTGATAGAGCACTTCAACTAGCCAGACATCTGTTAGAAAAGTAATACAACAGGGCAAAGATTATGCAAGAAGTTTTTGGAATGCATTGGAGACCACTTTTTTATTACTGGAGGTGGAGAAAATGACTAGGGGAGATGCTATTCTGAATTTGACTCTGGCAACAGGGAGGAACTAATTTAGAATTTAAAGGTGGAAGGCAGGTTTGGTGAAAGTAATCATGAAATGACAGAGTTGATGACTCTAAGGAATGGTAGGAGGGAAAACAGAAGAATAAAGAAAATGGACTTCAAGAAGACAGGCTTTAGCAAACACAGAGAATTGGTAGATAAGATTCCATGGGAAGCAAGTCTTAGGGGAAAGAGTGTTTGGGAGAGCTGGCAGTTTTTTAAAGAGACATTAGTAAAGGCCCAACAGCAAACCATCCCAATAAGTAGGAAAGATAGGAAGTATGGTCAGAGACTACCCTAGCTTAGCCAGGAGATCTTCAATGACCTAGAACTCAAAAAAGAGTTTTAAAAAAGTGGAAACTTGGTCAAATTACAAAGGATTAATACATATATATAAAACCTCACAAGTATATAGGGACAAAATTAGAAAGGCTACAATAAGATTAAAGTACCTCAGGATAATAAAGGTAACAAGAAAGCCTTTTTCAAATACATAGAATCATAGAAGATTAGGGTTGGAAGAGACCTCAGGAGATCATCTAGTCCAATCGCCTGCTCAAAGCAGGACCAGTACCAACTAAGTCATCCCAACCAGGGCTCAGTCAAGCCTGACCTTAAAAACCTCTAAGGATGGAGATTCTACCACCTCCCTAGGTAACCCATTCCAATGATTCACATGAGAAGCAAAGGCAAGACCAAGGACAGGATAGGCCCATACTCAATGAGGAAGGAAAGACAATAACGAAAACGCTTGGCTAACACATTAAATGCCTTTTTTTGTTTCCATTTTCATCAAAAAGTTAGCAGTGACTGGACAACTAACATCAGTGTAAATGGGGTAGGGTCTGAGGCTAAAATAGGAGGGAAAAAACAAGACAAAAAGATGGAAAAGTGAGAGAGGAAAAAAGTCAGACTTGGTGCACATAGAATGAAATCTTGGCCTGCATTAAAGTCAATGGCAAAACTCCCATTTACTTCAGCAAGGCCAGGATTTTATCCCTACGGTCAGATTTTGGCTGACTTTATTTAGGTGCAAAAGTTGAGGTGCAGGCACAAGACTCCATCCCCTGATAACCAAGCCACAGTGTAGATGGAGAGAGATGGCCCTAAGCAAAAGCTAGAACAGCTTTCAGTGCTAACCATCAATGGGGCTGGGCCATAATCTTGTTGCTCCTCTTCCACACAGAGCAAAGTAGGGAAGTATATACTATAACCTTTTCAATGATTGCAGGAATCTCATTGCAACACAGATTACCTAAAGTCACAGGAGGGGTTCTGAGTTAGCCAGAATTCTTCCAAGAGGCTCTTGCTTCAATGGGAGCTGCTCCCACGGGCTCCTACCACAGAGCTGTGCCATTGAGGTACCATCTAGTCAGGGGTATGCACCCAATTCCCATTGAACATCTGCCTTTCTATATTTCTTAACATTTGTCTTTTAGACTCCCTCTCACTCTATTAATTAGGCATGAGCACAGTGAGACTGTAATGTTGTTGTAGATGAGAATTGTCAAATTGCTGCTTATGTGCTTCATGTAACTGAGATACTTGAGGGGGTAAGGTATGGGAATGCCACAATACCAGATAATATTTTAAAATGCCAAGCCCTGAAAACCCTGTTGTAAAGCTAGGTTAAAAACAGAGAGAACTCAACTGAAAACTTTGTGTTGAATCTGAGCCAAGCTTTTGGAGGGTGATGAAATACTCAGAGATACTGATTTTTTTAAAAAAAATCATTGGCCTCTATCTGTGGATGTCTCTGCCCATACTTATACCTGCAAATCAGCTGCTTAGATGTCTAGATTACTTAACCTGCACCTCTTTGATAATTGCAGGTCTAAAACGACAGCCATAATTTTTTGAACTCACAGAATTGTAGGTCCAAAAAGGAAGGCCTGATATTAACACAGGGATAAAATATCAGGTCCACAATATACCAATGGCCTGATCCAAATTGTATTAAGTCAGTGTGAGTCTTAACATTAACTTCAGTGGGCTTTGGATCAGGCCTCAAAGTGTATGTCTACACAGCAAAGAAAAACCTGCAGCCGGCCTGTGCCAGGCGACTCGGGCTGCAGGGGCTTAGGCTGCTGGGCTGTTTCATTACTGCGGATGTTGAGGCTCGGGCTGGAGCCTTGGCTCTGGGACCCTCCCACTTTGTAGGGTCATAGAATCTGGGCTCCAGCCTGAGCCTGGAAGTCTACATAGCAATGAAACAGCCCTGCAGCCTAAGTGCCACGAGCTCGAGTCAGCTGGCATGGGCCAGCTGTGGGTTATTCTTTGCTGTGTAAACATACCTTAAAGATACAGATTTAGCATAGACTTGGATTGCTGAAAGCATTCCTTTTAGAAACAAAACATTTCTTGAAGTACTGCCTGAATCCCAAGTAAACTACTGCCTCCCCTGAGTAATAAAAACTAAGAAACAGGAACAAGAAATGGAATTTTAAAATAAACACAGAACCAAGAATCTATAGAAGATCAATCCAAATTTAGTAGCTCTACTCTCATCTTCAATATACATCAGTACTGTTTTTTGAGGGTTCTGATCAAGCAGATTAGTGACAAAGAACTTGGAGTAATTGCTACTATTAATGTGAGGATTATTAATCATTGCATCAGTGTTTATACAGGACTCTAAAGATATCAAACATGAGGTAAGTGTTAAACATTATTAGTTATCACTTTTTATTGAAAAGTCCTTGAGTCCAGCTGCTTTAATATGTAAAAAGAAACATGCAGCCAAGACACAGTGTAACTTTATTTTGTATGAGAGATGGTGTGGACTAGTGGTAGGACATTACACTGGAGTTCAGAGGCAGGGCCAGTGCAAGGATGTTTCGCGCCCTAGGTGAAACTTCCACCTTGCGCCCTCCCCTGTCCCTGAGCCCCCGCCCTGAGGCGCCCTCCCCTCTCCGCGCGGCAGGCACCCCCCCCGCTCCAGCTCACCCCTGCTCTGCCTCCACCCCGAGCATGCTGTCACTGCTTCACTTCTCTTGCCTCCCAGGCTTGCGGCACCAATCAGCTTAGGCGCCGCAAGCCTGGGAGGTGGGAGAAGTGAAGCAGCTCACCCCTACTTCGCGTCCTCCCCAAGCACGTCGTTGCTGCTTCACTTCTCCTGCCTCTGAGGCTTGTGGCGCCAATCAGCTTAGGCACCGCAAGCCTGGGAGGTGGGAGAAGTGAAGCAGCCATGATGTGCTCGGGGAGGAGTTGGAGCAGGGTGAGCTGGGGCAGAGAGTTCCCCTGCGTGCTGCCCCCCCGCCCTTACCTGCTGCAGGCGCCCCTCCCCGCGATCCCCTGCCCCAGCTCCCTCCACCTAAATGCCGGCAGAGACCAGGGCGGCTGAAGATCCGGCCGCTGTGGTTGCTGCCGAAGAAAATGGCGCCCCCCCAAATCCTAGTGCCCTAGGTGACAGCCTAGGTTGCCTAAATGGTTGCACCAGCTCTGTTCAGTGGTCCGTGTTCTCTTGCAGGCTCTGTCACTACCAGCTGTGCAATCTTGAGCAAATCTCAATGACTGTCTCCCCTCCTGTAGCTCTTCAGAACAGGGACTGTCTCTCACTGTGTTTGTACACTGCCTAGCACAATGGCATCCCAAATTTGGTAGATGCCTGTAGGTGATACTCAATACTAATAATGTGACACATTATAAGGCAATAGAGGTTCATTTTGGCTTTCCAGGAGACTTCAATGTAAAGTTTATGGCCTTGTCCGGTTAAGGTACTTAAGCACATGCCCAAGTTTGAGCAGGAGTAGTTCCACTGACTTTGCTGGGACTCCTCACGTGCTTAAAGTTAAACATATATGAAGGGAACATGCTAGATCAAGACCTTATTTAATCATTTTTATGGTGCTAACCCACCAAGCAGGAAACCTCTCTAATAAAATTCACTTGCATGAATCATAGATCTTGCAATGTATATTACAAGGAGGGAAGAGAAAAAAGGGAAATTTGAATTCTGATCCTCTACTTTCCTAGACTGGTGCTTTTTTCCCATTAAAAAAAAAGCGTAGTTGGAGTCATGGTGTGCTGTGCACCTTTGCTCCTATTGTTTGCATCTGCTACATGTTCTGCTCTCCAATATTAAAACAAAAACAAAGCATGATCCTGTTTTCTGTGGCCCTCAGGAGAAGTAAAGTGGCTGATCAATCTGGCCTGCCAGCAGCACTGACCCTTTGAGAGATGACTCATAAAGTACTCTGTCATGGGGAAAATTAAAAGGGAAGATGCCAATCTAAATTCTATTACTTTTATTTCTCTGATGATTTTTTTAAATTGGTAGCCTCAAACTCATCTCTTTCATTAGCTCTCTTTGTTTTTACTTAGCATGTCATTTTTTTTTAACAGTAGAGGAATGCCATAATCACCTAAATGGGAAAAAACGAGAAAAGAACAGAGAACTAAAAACATCAGTTTCCAACCTGAGCATTACAGCCATACCCTTTCTAGAACACTGGAGCACACTGCTTTAGGATGGCAAGGGCCAACTTTACAATGATGAATAATGCAAAAACTGCCTGTACTGCATACAGATCTGTACGTTGTTTGCACTCTAGTCAGTGGAAAAAAAACTGGGCAAACAACAAACGTTTAAACAAATCTGTTGCTAGCCCGGCCCAACTGTGTTTCCCTGACCAACGTGAGAAGGGATTTTTGGTCTGGGAACCATATTATAAAACCTTGCTATAGAAAGAGGAGTAGTATGTGTACTGTTTACTTAGATCGGTTCATTCTCCAAGCAAAATATATATATATCTGTGGTGTTCAGGGTAACTGTGCTGGCACTCTGCTGGCTACAATTAAACAGAATTACTACTAATGCTATACAGATCGCAGGGTGAAAAGGGGCCTACTTTACTGAAGCACAATATGATTGTGTACACAACAGAGCATATGCTGAGTCCCTGTCCCCAGACAAATCTAATTTTGGAAATGGTTCCAGTATTTTCCTTGAACATGCACAGAGTATTTTGCTTATGATCTAAGACTACTTCTGTTTTCTAATGACCTCTTAATCTTGGGTCAAGTCCTGCTTGCCTTACAGATGATTTCATTAGGACAGCTCACGTGAGTAAAGGCTAGCAAGATTTGTCCTCTTATGTTATTGGCATCTATCCCAGATATGGCTCAAATGTTATCCTATGTCACCATTACAGTTCTGAAATCAGAAAAAAAACAAATCTACAGTCTTAATACTCCAAATAATTTAGCTATATTTTTACAGTAAGTTCCTGGCCCATTCAAAACAATGGGATTTTGCCGTTGATCATTGGGGATGAAATTTCACTTGTAATGGTGAAGATGCAAATCAAGGTAAAATTGCAATCTCCTCATTCAGTGATTTTTGGCATGATGAAACATTATTCTTATTAACACAAAAGACTTGTTTTGTGGCAGTTAAGGTTTCAACAAGACATACTGACCCCCAACAAGCCCTTAAAAGCATGGAAATAAGTTAAGGGAAAAGCCTCCAGCATTCTTGCCCACCTTCACATCACCTAAAACGCTGTCATTAACATATTCTGAAATTCCATGAGACATTCACTTCCCTGGCCAAGAGATACTGAAAAGCAATACACATCGCAGCTTCATCCAACTTGCTCAATATCCAAAACTTTAATGGTTGACCACCTGCTCTCTTGTATCCACATTGTAGAAATTCTTGCCACCAAATCGTCTCTTCATTTGGAATGTTGATCCGTCTTCACATCACCATTAAAGTTGAGCATGAGAGCATGAGTTAAGAGAAGCGGAAGTTGTGACACTTTCTTGGGGTGCCCAGAACTGTGGGTGCCATTTTAGCCCTTTGCTTAGCAAAAGAGAGACTTGCTGGAGCTAAACCAGGTGACAGCTCCCTGTCACCCCGATCTGTAAGCCCATCCCAGACAAACATCTCAGGACTCTGAGCCTCTTTGAAGAGCAATCTCCTGTGGTATCCAGCCCCTGTCACTCGATGCTCACAGTAATTACCAAGTCCACTGCTTCCAAAGAGAGTGTACGGATCAGTTTACATGATTCAACTCAAGATTCACGCATGATAAAATAAAGGAGAAATGTATCAACAAAAAGAGTCAAATGACACTGAATAAGGGCAATAGAAATAGATATGGTTACAAATAAGTATAGCATGCTTCTAGGAGACACCAGACACAAGTTAGACAAAGCTTTTAGCTTGCCAAAGTTAAGTTTCTTACCTAAAGCAGCTCCAGCATCTCTAGACCCCTTGGCTAGAAGCCAGCTTTCATGGATACAAAACACACTGTCCTTTTTGCTCTCTCAGAGATGGACAATGAAGAGTCCCTTTGGTTCTCCTTATATTTCTCATAGTTTGCGGTCTTTATTTCCAGAGTCAGGAACGCATTCAGACTCCAGTGTCTTCCCATGCTGATTTCACATCCGCCACTCACCTTTTCCAGTTGACTTACTTGCAGATGTAGCTTCCATTGTGTTTATTTCACAATGGATAATTTACATTAATTCCTCACAGTGTTAATACATACATGTCACAATGATATTAATGACCAATGTGTTCATGGCTTTTATTTGATACCTTACAAGACACTCTTTATAGATAAATACTATGGTGTAGGTGAGTATGTCAGGCCTGATAGGAGCTGTTGAACCACTCATGGGCTGCTGTGTCATAGAGGTGTGTACTTCTTTTTGGTATCTGTTGGAGACTGTCTTGTGGAGTGAAGTTATTCTGTTAGCTTCACTGAAGTTATTCTTGATTTACAGCAGTATAACTGAGATCAGAATCAGGTCCAGCTACTCAAACCTTCAATCCACTGAATGGTTTCATGTTGTTTTGCTTGAAATAATTCCAACTACCACATTGTGTCTTTTGTATCTCAGAATTGCTGATATGTTTTAATTGTATTGCGAAGGTGATAACTGAATCAAAGGATCAATTTCTGATAGTGTGACAATAGTAACAGGTATGACATCTTACAATATCCTTATGGGACAACATGCCTATCTTCAAGAAGACTTATTAGAGGGATGGTCTTTTTCGGTTTTCCTCTCAGATTTTCAAAGGTGCCAAAGCGAAATTCAGTGGGGGTTGTGTGCCACCACCTAACTTCCTTTGGCATTTTTGAAACACACAGCCTGAAGGCATATGCACACACAAATGCATATATATAGTTATTATATGTAACACATAGAAAATAAAGCTTACATAATCAAATTGGAAATGCCAAAATTAGGGTTGTGTTTACAACCTTACCTCTGCCCATTTATATAATTATATTACAGTCTAGTAGATGACCACATAATTCTCAGATACAATAGAATATCATGCTTTCCCACTGAAATATTAGATAAACATGTGTAGCACCTCACAATATGTATTCATTGTTGCCTACTTACACTCATTTCATTTTCATCACTATCCAATATATATTTAGCGATTTTCTTTTCATATAAGTTCCTATCTCTCTACTCTGTATCCTAATATTCTTAGGCTCCATATACTATAAATTTAACAGGATTCTTTCCCTTTGCAGATAGATTCACTTTTATTTAGTAGTATTTCACTCAAAGGAAAATAAATGCACTCTTAATAGTGCCTCTTTCAAAATATTTCTTGATAGATATCTACAGAAAAGACGAGTCAAACTGATTTGAATTTTTCCTGTGATCTGCTCTCAAACAACTTTAAAAATTCAGTTTTTACTTTCTCTGAATACTGAATGTATATTTAAATATTTTTTCAAAAACTGTTTTTAAAACGTTTTTTCCAGAGACAAATGAATTAGACTTTGTGTTCAAAATTTATAGTTCCTCACATTAGATTTGATAATTATCACTATACCTCAAAAGCTGACAAGTATAAATACATTGAAAACGGAATTTGTCAGTGAGATGTCTTAAAAACCTTGTGTTTCCAAGTATAAAATATCTAACTGTATTAAACAGGAACAGTGTATTTACAGTAAAATGTATGACTGAAGCACTGCTCACAACCAGATGGTAATTTAATGAGTTAATGTTGTAATTTAACTCTGAATTATTACTTTACATTGTTACGTGCTGCAAATGAGGCATTAGTTTGGCTTGCTGGGTACTGTCCATGAGCTGGCATACAGAGAATAGCTAATACATCATTCTCCTAAATCCTCCACAAGTGTATTTAAGGTTGTATAAAATACAGTTGAAGCTGAATCAGGCCTTTAACAAGTTAACCAAAACCAAAAATAAAACACCCTATGAGGGCTCCTCATGTGATTTTTCCAAATGAGCATAACTGGTTTTGTCTGGAACAAAACTGTCCATTGCACCACAGTGAAGGCTATTTCCATGCCACATTGAAACCTCAGCTATTCTCCTTGGCTTTTATTTAAAAAAATCTCAAATTTAGGGTTTTGTTTTTTTCTTGTAATAATGAACAAAACAAAAATAAAACCCCAAACCCAAAACTATTTTTTTACATTCTCCACTCAAGAACTACCCAAGTTTTACTCAAGCATTCCAGAAAAACTTACTTTTGAACAAAGACTAAGCTTGGAAAATTGAGCGAGAACTTCACTAGGTTATGATCATTGGGAAGAAGACTTTCATAAAAGAAATCATTTTGAATCCTTAACTATAACAGTCACAGTATTCTTGAAGAAATATATTCAGGAAAATAAATGAGACAAAACACTAATAATTCAATCCCTTTGGATTAGCCTAGCTTTGTATTATCTAAAGTTGCTATGTACTCTTGCCTTGTTAGCCTACAGGTTAGATCAGTGTCTGTCTGGTCCAGATCACCCCTTGAAGAGCCATATGGGGAGGGAGCATTCAATGCACAAGTCTCCTCCAGAGGCAGGAATTATATCTCCACTGCACTGTCCAGCCACCTCTGCTTGCTTGGTGCATACAGCCTTCCTCTGAATTTGGTGGGGAGAAGATGAGACTGGAAGCAAAAGAGGGCAGGAGACTGCAGCACCTGCATGGACAATTCAAATGTCCATGTGGAACTTTGGGAAGGTGATAATATGGCCAGGAGCTGGATCAGCTACTCGCCACGGTTTATATTCCATGCCCTCAGTGGGAGACAGCCACAGTGCAGCAGCATGGATAGCTCCTGGTGAATACTGGGGTGTTCCCTCTATTTCTGTGCGATCTGAAGATTTCCTTCCACTCCCTTGAAGGGACAGTTCACAGTGAACTCCATGAATTCAACCTCAGACTTTTTCTTCTCCTTTTCCCCCTTCTTACAAGTTTCTCCACAGAAGTTGGCAAACCTGCCCCAGGAATGTAAACGGAAACTCAACGGTCAGTCCTGCCAATTGCTTAGCATCCACTGCAGTCAGCGGAAGTAACAGTGATTCCACACTTCACAATTAACACTTTCTCAGATCGAGCACTCATTGCAGAAGTATTTTTTTTTTATTGCCATCTTCAGAAGATCTTCATATAGACTTTTCTTGCTGATGATTGGTGGCAATGTGGTAAGCACTTGAGCTCAGGAAAAATAATTACAGTTTGTGATGAGGAAATTATTTAATTAGGATGAAACTGCCAATCTAAATTTAACTGTGCCCTTTAAACACATTCATTCTTCCTACCGCTCCTCCACAATTGCTATAAATGTGTCACTTTTGTTGTCTAGAGTTTTAGACTCTTAATATCTCTTTGATGGAAACTAAGTATCCCACTTGCCTGGCTTCCCTTTTCCACTATGCCCATACATTAGGGATCACGAGTTACAGAAGCCAGGTTTAGACAATGCAAGGAACTGCTAATTTTCACGATCCCCTTCACTTGCCAAATTTCACTTCTGCTCTCTCTGTATTCCATAGAGCTAATTTTGATAACAATAATGACACTTTCTATATACACAGCAAATTCTTTCAATCTCTATTTTAAGAAACGATGCTAAAATTTCCAAAAGTGGCTGTTGATTTTGGGTATTGCAATGACGTGGGTGTCCAATGTGAGACAGCTTGGGCATGTTTTAGAGAGGTGCTGAGCTCCTGTAAATCTATTTGATTTCTAGGGTTTTTAAAGTTCAATATCTCTGAAAAATCAGACCCAAGGTATCTTATGCTGGGTGCCCCAAGACAGTGGCCACTCAAAATCAATGCTACTTTTAGAAAATTTGACCTAATTCCTTATAGAGAGAGCCTCACCCCACTGAAGTCAAATGCAAAACTCCCATTGTGACCTAAAGTTTTAAAAGGAGAAGTAACATCATACAAGTTTGTCTTTTAAGATTTGTTTGCTTGACTCAGGCATCCCTTTAGGTTGGAGAAACATGTTTTTAATTTAAACTTCATAAAAACAAATATTAGTTTAATTATGGGGTTGGTGGGAGGTTTCACAATGCTTATGAAACTCCAAGTGCTTGAAAGCCCCATTTGTAAAGCTCAATAAATCTTTAACACCACAGACTTTGCTTCCCTCCTTCTCCCCAGTAATACTGTAGTTGATAATTTTACAGCACAAATGAAAAACTGATGAAAATTCTAGTAAAGTAGGTTCTTGAATTCTGAAATTTGCATAGTAGAACAGAACCTAGAATAAGCCATTGCTGTGATTTATTTTGCTAATCTGGAATTTAAAGAAAAACTTTATATTTTAAAAAGAAATTTTAAAGAACTTTAAGGTGATTATGCCTGCAAAATATAACTGGGCCATTCTTCTCATGGTAGGTTAAACATTTTCTATTCATAAATGTCTTATCGGCATATATAGAAATCTACCTTTATGCCTATAATTGACCACATTATAAACATAATTTAGATTATTTTCACTGAATGTAAATAGGGAATTCAGGCAAGGATTTAGGCCAAGAACCAACTTGTCAATATATACACAAACACAGACTCTTTCTGTTTTATTTTAATAAAATATCTGTTTTATATATTGGTCCCTAAAGCAAACTAATTAGCAGAAAATGGACAAGAGAAAGTTGTTCTAGGTATTTTAAGCAAACTTTAAATCCACTTAAACTTACCATAGGTTTAAAATATGTTTTAGAGCTATGGCTGTAACACTTCTGCAGTTTTTCTATTCCCTGAATTCTGAAAGGTGTGTATGCACATTCATATATATATATATATTTATACACACACACACAGAGCTTCCCCAAGCAACTGCACTTCTTCAGGTGTTTGGAATGTTAGAATTAGACTTGGTAGAGAGATTGGTGGTCAGAGTAAAGGTGAGGAGTGATCAGTAACTAGACATAATTGTTCACTTTTTGATGGTGGCTACTCTATCTTGATCTTCATATTGCAATAAATAGTTGCTCATTAAGTACCTATAATTATATAAATTGTTCAGGTAAGATTTTCAGAAGTGCCTGTTTTTCTTAGGCATCTAAATCTCATTGGCATTCAGTGAGACTTTGGCTCCTAGGTCATTTAAGCACTTTTGAAAATTTTATCTTTAGTCTTTTATACATGAATAATAGCCAGTGGAGATAGGGTGACCAGATGTTTCGATTTTATAGGGACAGTTCTGATTTTGGGGTCTTTTTCTTTTATAGGCTCTTATTACTCCCCACCCCGTCCCAATTTTTCACATTTGTTGTCTGGTCATCCTAAGTGAAGACAAGCCAGCACCAGGGTTTCAGGACTGGCCTCAGAATAGGGCATATTCTATCTTCGACACGTCATTATCTCCCATAATGTTAATGTTAAGGCCATGCATCCGATGAAGTGGGTATTCACCGACAACAGGTCATGCTCCAATACATCTGTTAGTCTATAAGGTGCCAAAGGACTCTTTGCTGCTTTTACATAACGTTACTGGGTTTCCTGCATTTGCACAAATGAGAGAATGGACCAGCATTTGTAAGAAAGCTGGATCTTAGTTAATAGTATCCCTACAGGGCCCTGCAGATACGCTGCTAAGGTTTGTGTACTGATGAGATTCAGATCTTTCTCAGCATCCTCACCACATTGCCATTTTCTTTAATTGCAGTGGTTAGTTAGCACCTATAGGAATTCACAATGAGCTGGAGTGTGTGATTTGCAGATAGACCTGCCAAAGGGATGGTGTGGAGCTTGCACCACACACATTGCCTCTCAGGATTGTACCTCTAGGGCTGCTTGGTGGATCTAAGAGGATGGACAGCCCTTTGACTAAGGCACGAGTTGAGGGCTCACGAGAGCAGCGTTCAATTCCCAGCTTCTTTCTGTCTGACTGTGACCACTTAATAACTTTAAAAATCTGGCCCTATGTGCCTACAGATAGACACCTAGTTGGATTTTCAAAAGCACCTAGTTGCCTGTCTCATTTTTAGGCACCTAAATATCTTAGAAAGGAAAAAAAGCTGGCCCTTAGTCTATGTACATGAGCTACCTATTTGTGAAACAGGGGGCATTGTGAGGGAAAATACACTGTGAGGTGCTCATGATGATGGAAGCCATATCAGTACTTAAGCTAGTTAGTGAGTTAGTGAGGGAAGAGGTACATCACTCCTCCCTAGTGCGCTGACACTATTCTGAGGGCTAGTGTGAGTGGGCTGGGCAATGCTCTTCCCTCCCCCCCCCCATCCTTTCAAGTGATTTGCTCACTGAAGAAGGAATCCTTCTCACAGAGACTACTGATGCAATGAGCAATGGTGGAGGGCAAGCAAGGGGCAGAAGAAGCATCGTCTGACCTCTCCTGCAGTGTTTCTTGACTGCTTTATAGATGGTTTAGCAGAAGACCTCATCTGTACTGAGCGGCTCTGCTAATGGTGGAGGAGGGGAAAAGAAGCCTCCAACCACTGTGCCCAAGGAACAGGTCAGGATTCCAGTTTAGATCTCAAGGGAGTGTTAGGGAAGCTACCCTGAACTAGCTAGCAAACTAAAGCCTCAAGAGGGCATAGAACAATCCCCCCCTCTGGTTAGCAGTCATGTTGTCATCTGCAGCATGAGTTGGCCAGAGGCTCATGCTGATCTTTTGCAAAGTCTGCTCCTTGCAGTGAAGTATCATTGGTAACTCTGAGTCAAGCTGCCACACTCCTTTTATATCACTTTGAAAACCAACGTGTGGCCGGACCTGGTTCACTACCAGCAGTGCCTATAAATAAAGGACAGTGTTGCCCTTTGTGTTATATAGCCTATTAGCAATTGGTAAATTTGTTTCCAGGCATTTGGGATCTCTCAATAGGCTGACTGGGCATTTGGGATCTCTCAATAGACTTCCCACCTGTCACTTCTGTCTACACAATGTGCTTGGAAAACACGTTGCACCAATCCACCTTACCTTTTGGCTGGCAAGCCTCCTGAGGCATCTATTCTCTGCTTCAGAGAACGTTCAAAGGCCTTAAATCTGATCTTTTAGACAGCTCCACTAATTTGACTAAACTGGCTACAGAAGGGGATGGGGAGAAATCTATAAAGTATTTGGCTGACATTTGAAAAAAGAGGTTGGATGTTTTCTTGTTAACCTTTAGAGCAGCACATTACATAAATTGTGACAATGTTCCCAGATTAGATGGGACTGTATTCAGGCATCACAGAGCTCGCTCCAAGATTTATCACTCCAGCAAATGAATTCTACTGTAAAGATTGGCAATATATCTTTTAAAGAATGCTGTTTATCTCATTTGCGAACCTGAGCACTGAATAATAAGGAGCATGACTGAACCATCGCAAAGATGGGGAGACAAGAAGATTCAGCAGCATCATTTTCCTTTGGCGAGGGGAAAGTGTTATACTGTAGATAGCCTCCTAAAAAATAATAGATTTCTCTTACCACTTTTGTGAGTGTAGAGTAGTTAACATCATCTGTGCAATTACACCTTTTGCTTAATTAACATGACTGTGGTGTTACCAGTATTCCCTATACTATGGTAATGTTAATTACTTGCAAAGAAGCAGTTGTACAGATTTTAATGACAAACAACTGCACTGCTGTATCTTAAGTTACTAATTACCATTCTGCTGGAAAGCATTCACTTTGAGCAACTAAATATAACTAATTTATGTCTAAAAGAAGTGGGTTTGAGATACAAATTGTAGTGGTATAGCTGATTCATTTAATTCAGACCCCTTGTAAAAATAAATTATAAACAGCCTAACAGTAATGTTTTTGGTTTTCTAAGATATTTGGGTCCAATGCCTGCAGCAGCTAGCTAAGTGGTGAAAATTTCTTTGTAGTTTTTCAAAGACTGAATCATAGACTAGCATGAGAAGTTGTAATTAAAGGGCTCAGTTTTGATTCCATTAAAGTCAATGGGAGTTTTGCCATTGACTTTTAGTGGCAGCAAGGTTGGCTCTTGAATTGTTTAATTGCAAGATTATGACTGCCAGTTGTAAACTGGATGTACTGCAATGATTCTGTCTTGCCACCTCCTGCATGAAGTGCATGCCTTGCCTACAGATGCAATAACATCTCTGCCCTGAGACAATGTTCAGCATATATCAGACTTATGCATTGTTCTATAGGTCAGAAACCTGGACCTCTTACAGATAGACTTGGAGGGGCTAAAGTCATTCCATAAGTTGTGTTAGCATAAAACCCTGATCATAAAGTGGTTAGACTTTGTATGGAATGCCATAATCTCCCTGAGATCTGGCCTTCCTCCAATCACTCACTTAGTTCAAAAGCAGCATTGCATAGTCTTTGGCTAGTTCACCAGGATGGACAAAAACATCCCAGCACATGTACTCTCCAATGCTCCATTGATACAGGAAGGGATGTACAACTTGACCCTACCTGGTGTCACCCACAGGGCTACTTCACAGGGTCACAAAATTGAGCCAGATCTAGGAACTTGACACTATGATGCCTGGTACAATGCCATCAACTATATTCACTGTGGCTAGCACAACAGTTCTCAATAGACCAGGGATTGGCAACCTTTGGCACACACCCCGCCAAGGTAAGCAACCTGGCAGGCCGGGCCTGTTTGTTTATCTGCTGTGTCCACAGGTTTGGCTGACTGCGGCTCCAACTGGCCGTGGTTTGCTGTCCCAGGCCAATGAGGGCTGCTGGAAGTGGCGCGGGCCGAGGGATGTGCTGGCCGCCACTTCCCACCACCCCCATTGGCCTAGAGCAGCAAACCATGGCCAGTGGGAGCCACAATTGGCTGAACCTGCAGATGGGGCAGGTAAACAACCTGTCCTGGCCCACCAGGGTGCTTACTCTGGCAGGCCGCATGCCAAAGATTGCCGATCCCTGCAATAGACTATGTGCTTTTAGTTATGACGAATTACGAACAAGTCTAAAAAGCAGAAGAATTCTCAGCGTCATAAGTAATGTCATTTCAGAGCTTTTTGAGATACATGTTTTGTCTGAAAGTGAGAGACAAAAAAAAATGTAAAAAAGTTTGACACAACGGAAAACTTCTAAAAGACCTGTATGTTCTATGAAATAGCTAGAGTGCTGCTAAAAAAAAAAATTGGCTCACAATCCCTAAACTTTCCATGGCTCCTCCAGTACACTCCACTCTGCAGTAGTAATTTCACCTACTTCATAAATAACATTTGATTAAATCCTACAAGCTGCTAAGCACCTTCTAGGAGGTGCTGAACTCTGTCAATTTACATTAAATTAAATTAGATCCCTCAGGATTGGGCCATATATGAACATAAGCAATAACCCCCCAGAATACTGCATTGAAATGTACTTGTTGCATTTATTTTTGATAATTAGTTTAGTTTGAATTATTTGCGATATATTCCATCATGTGCTATAAAGGCACTGTAGTGTGCTTTGTAATGGCTAAGAAATGTCAGTAATGTGATAGCTCAGTGCAGGACTTGACCATTAAATCTTTGAGATAAGGGGAGAGATGGATATTTGTGTGTGTACTAATTATAATTGTGTAGTTAATCAAAGTGCAAATTAGTGAGTTTTTACTATACAATGTGATGTGTAATATAAATGTTCAAAATAGGGCTGTCAAGTGATTAAAAAAATTATGACTGATCTTGTGATTTAAAAAATTAACCATGATTAATAATGTGATTAATTGCACTGTTAAACAATAATAGAATAACATTTATTTAAATATTATTGGATGTTTTCTACATTTTCAAATATATTTATTTCAATCACAACATAGAATAGAAAGTGTACAGTGTTCACTTTATACTTATTTTTGATTAAAATATATTTTTGATTAAAAACAAAAGAAATAGTATTTTTAATTCACCTAATACAAGTGCTATAGTGTAATCTCTTTATCATGAAAGTTGAACTTATAAATGTAGAATCGTGTACAAAAAAAGACCTACATTCAAAAATAAAACAATGTAAAACTTAGAGCCTACAAGTCCGATCAGTCATGCTTCTTGTTCAGCCAATTGCTCAGACAAACAAGTTTATTTACATTTGCAGAAGATAATGCTGCCTGCTTCTTGTTTACAGTTTCACCTGAATGTGAGAACAGGCATTCTGATGATACTGTTGTAGACGGTGTCACAAGATATTTACATGCTGGATGCGCTAAAGATTCATATGTTGCTTCATGCTTCAACCGCCATTCCAGGGGACATGCATCCATGCTGATGACAGGTTCTGCTCGATAATGATGCAAAGCAGAGCAGAGCGACGCATGTTCATTTTCATTATCTGAATCAGATACCACCAGCAGAAGGTTGATTTTCTTTTTTGGTGGTTCGGATTCTATAGTTTCCTCATCAGAGTGTTGCTCTTTTAAGACTTCTGAAAGCATGCTCCACACCTCATCCCTCTCAGATATTGGAAGGCACTTCAGATTCTTAAATCTTGGGTCAAATGCTGTAGCTACCTTTAGAAAGTTCACATTGGTATCTTCTTTGCATTTTGTCAAATTTGTAGTGAAAGTGTTCTTAAAATGAACAACGTGCTGGTCATCATTTGAGATTGCTATAACATGAAATATATGGCAGAATTCGGGTAAAACAGAACAGGAGAAATACAATTCTCCCCCAAGGAGTTCAGTCACAAGTGTAATTAATGCATTATTTTTTTAACAAGCATCATCAGCATGGAAGCATGTCCTCTGGAATGGTGGCTGAAGCATGAAGGGGCATAGGAATCTTAAGTGCATCTGGCATGTAAATATCTTGTGATGCCAGCTACAAGAGTGCCATCTGAACACCTGTTCTCACTTTCAGGGGACATTGTAATTAAAAAGCTGGCAGTATTATCTCCCATAAATATAAACACACTTGTTTCTCTTAGTAATTGGTTGAACAAGAAGTAGGACTGTGTGGACTTGTAGGCTCTAAAGTTTTATATTGTTTTGTTTTTGAGTGCAGTTATGGAACAAAAACCCTACATTTGTAAGTTGCACTTTCATGATAGATTGCACTACAGTACTTACATGAGGTGAATTGAAAAATACTATTGCTTTTATTTATCATTTTATAGTGCAAATATTTGTAATAAAAATAATATAAAGTGAGCACCGTACACTTTGTATTCTGTGTTGTAATAGAAATTGATATATTTGAAAATGTAGAAAAACAATCAAAATATTTAATGAATGTCAATTGGTATTCTGTTTAATGGTACAATTAATTGCGATTAATTTTTTTAATTGCTCCATTTTTGAGTTAATAGTATGAGTAAACTGCAATTAATTGACAGCTCTAATTCAAAATGTTACTAAAAGGATACTGGCGCAACAGTAAAGATGAATACTACATACTGTTGTAGAATTAGTAATGCTAAAGGTATATAAGAGGGTTGGGACCAAATGATCCGAACATGCCACAACTTTGGGAGAATTTGGTTCCAGGTCTGAACTTTGTTGCTCAGCTAGCATTCCAATAAAGATTTTAGAAGAATAAAATAGATAGAGTATACTACCTATGTGCCAAATCCTACAATGTGACTACTCATGGAAGTGAGAACGAGTTGCTTGAGAAAGGCAGGAACTGGTCCTATTTCTTTGTAAAATAAGATTAACTTCCAGTAGGATTCTTTGCTGTGGAGGAGTTACATTTAGCAGGACAAAAAAGCAGAAATGCATGATCACTCTAGCCCCAAGGACTAATCTTGTTGAAGGTTGCAATGTTTCCCTATTTTATCTGTATTTACTGTAGAAAGTTGGTTGGGTGACTAATAGCTGAACATCTGGACAGAGTGACCTTTAAAAGCCTTTAGTCATTACTGTGCTGAGTTAAACACAACGTCAACAGAAACGCTCACATTTTGACTTAACTGGTATAAGTCAGTTTGCAAACCATGGTGAACATTACCTTTCTGGCTCATTCTCCTATAAATTGGCTGAAAGATGACCAGAGTTTGCCTGAGCTCATCTGGGACCTGCAACAACACAAACTCTCTCTGAGGTTGATGTTCATTAAGTCCTACCAGACCTGTCCCTTTTTTGCTCTCTCAGATTTTGTGAACCCTTGAGCATTTCAGATTAATTACATAAAGGAAATGCTTCCACTGTCTCTTAATCCAGACCTCTTCTTCCCCAGAGAGAAGACAGGAATCCTTTTCATTGTCATTCATTAGTTGGATTCCTTATATAAAAAGCCCTCTGCACTTAGATAAAGTATTTCAAAATGAGCAGTGGATTTTTTAGGAGGAGGAGAGAGAGGTAACCTCCCGACCACCCCCCAACCCTAGAAGTGCCTATCAAAAGGTAATATAACATTTCAGCACCATAAATCCTGGGAAAATACAATTTCATGGTTCTTTTAATCTGTGTTCCAAGTTAACATGACGTATTACTGGAAATTGAATAATAGGGCATTCAGTCTGGGCACTCTCCGTAGCCGAAGAACATTGACAAGATGAAGGGAATTCAGAGATGATAAAAAAAATATTAAATACCTAAAGGGGCTGAATGATTAGGAAAGGAAAAGAACTAAATATCGGCAAGTTGGCTAAGCAATGAGTGAAGCAGGGACAAAAGTATCTGCAAGTATCTGAAGGGCATAAAAAGCCTGTAAAGGAAGACAATTCTTTAAAGTGACATGACGGTCTACCACATAAAATTGTTATCTCAGGGCTGGACAGTGGCTTTCCCCCACAGGCCCCTTGTTTGGGGCAGTGTGTAGCTGAGCTACCTGATGAGCAGATTGGGCCCCCAAACTGTATCCCAGAGACTCATAATCCATTTCCAGGTCTCCTCCTGGTCTGGAGAAGTATCCTGCACCAACCCTGTAGCTGTCACAGAATACAGCCCACGACACAGTGGCACAGCTGTGCAGTCTGGCATATTGAGGGGCAGGGACATAGACATTGCTTATTTGGTGTCTTTTCCTACTGAGGAGTATGGGGGAAAGGGACTGTAGTGGCACCACAGAAGATGCTCTTCTCCATGCTACTACTCACAATATAGGAAGTTGGCATGGAGGAGCAAGGCAAGGGTAAATGCAGATGACATGGTGGAAGGGGGGATACAGACAGAACGCCCCTCCTCAGCCCCAGTGAACAGGTAAATACTGTTCTAATTTTCTGATGTTTTATTTAAACACTCTGGCATTTTCACGATGATGCTTTGCACACTCCCCGCTGCTGCTCCTCTTCCCACTACTCTGCTAAAGTGTTCTATGGTTATGGCAACTGCTAAATCCCAGAAGAGTCTTTCCAACATAGTACTGACATTGCAGCTGGAACAGGCCTTTTTACTCTACAGAAAGCACCTGGTTTCAATTTTGGTACTAAATACAGAATCATAGAAATGTAGGGTTGGCTCGAGAGGTCAGCTAGGCCCTTGTTGAGGCAGGAGTCTCTTAACATGCTATCATTAAAGGGTATGCTGAGCACACTGAAAGAGATGAGAGTGGAGATGCACTGCCTCAGGGAATTCCCTGGTTGCACTTGAGTTGGGGAGGAGCAATTTGTGTACCCTTGCAACATGCCATCCCATATGCTTGCCTTTTGTCCCATTGCACAACTGAACCATACTAATTTTGTAGTCAGAAATCCTCAGACTGCAGAGGAGTAGGCAGTAATTGCACCTAAAAGAATGACTATGGATGCAAACACTTTCCTTTTCCAGAATAAATGTTTGGATTGACGACATACTTTACAGAAAGCAGAACTCATAATGTATTGATCATGCCAACTCTCAAAGGGAGAGTGAGATGCATATAAATAATAGAATTACAGGCCAACACGTCTTCTTGTTTAAACTGATACAGTTCCATTGACGCTAATGAAGATGCACTGATTTATTGCGGCAGAAATTTGGCCTTTTTCTTATATTTTGTAAGTGTAATTTTACTTTGATCCATAAAGCAGTGCACCATTTCTACAAGGATAAATTCATAACAAGCTCAAGGTAAATATACTAAAAAAATTCCCAAATGTACCTAATTAGAAATAAATAATTATGATAAATGCTAAACCAGAGAGAATGGAGGATAAAAATTTTGTTCTGGAAGAAGATGCTCATGACAAGCATATTAGGGGCCATGGATGTATAAGCACCCACAGAACAAGTTGAAAGATCCCCTGCAGTAAATGCCCCTGAGGTGTTATAGGGGTATTGTGTGGGTTAAACAACTCTTCTTCGTTTGGGCTATTAGATCTATGCGGCTTTTGTGTTGCAGAACAGCTGCAGAATAGGAGAGTTAACGGCCAGATCACTTTTCCAGGCCACATGATCAGAGAAGAGCCTTGGACTAGGGTTTCCCAGATTTAAATGGCAGGAGCTGAGAGAGGTAAAAGAGCAGAGACTGTGTGTAAGTGGCTGGATGTATGTGAAACAGAGGCCTTAGACAACCACTTCTTGGGACAGAGCAATGGTTCCTTATCTGAGGTTTCTGCAGTCAGATTGGGCTGACATCATTTTCACAAGCAGGAAGTGGGAAAGAAAAGCAGCAGAATTGGGTCTGAGCAGTTGGGTTCTATCTGGGGTGACCATATATCCCTTTTTGGCCAGGATGGTCCTTTTTAATACCCTGTTCTGGCCATCCTGATTTTTCTTTTTTTTTTGCAAAAGTGGGCATTTGTCCCATTTGCTCTTGCTGACTCAAAAGCCCACTTTTGTCCAAAAAGTGAGGTGCAAAGGAATGCACAGGGGGGATGCAGGGCTGGGGAGGGGGTGGCAGTGCTCCAGCATCTGGGGGGTTGTCAGGGTTCCAGCGACTGGGCAACAGCCTCGCATGAGGGTGCCAGCAGGGACCAAGCAAGCTGGAGCCTCCCCATCCTCTGCATATTTCTGGCTTGTGTGGCCTCTGTCCCTAGCAGTTGGGCCAGAGCAGGGAATGGAAGCAGCAGGGCTGTTGCTGCCTTCCCAGCCAGGATCTCTCTCAGACAGCCACTGTGATACACAGAAGAATGGCCACCCTCAGGCGGTTTGAGAATTGGCTCCATTCCATCCCCTCTGCTCCCTGCCCAGGCCCAGATGACAGGCAGTGCAGCTGAGGGAGCTGGAAATGTGCCAGGGGGAGGCACAGAAGGAGGAGGACAGAGCCACCCTCAAGTAACTTTGGCAGGGACAGTGTGGTGGCCCTGGGCAAGGCGAAACGTTTGGGGGGCACTGGGGAAGGTGCTGGGAACAGGATCCCTCTGCTCAGGTGCTGGTAGGGGCATTATCCTCAACCCCTTCCCCTTCTGAGGTGTCCATGAGGGTGCCAGAGTTCCGGGGAGAGAGACACTCATGCTATGAATCTCCCTGGGCTGGGGCCAGAGCCAGCTGGCCCAGAGGCACATGGTCCCCACTCCTGTGCCCCACTCCACCCCAGGAGCCAGCAGGATTGGCTGCCCTGGCCCAGGGAGGTGAGGCTGGAAAGTTCCTCCAAGAGGAAACACATGGGGTGGTCACATGGTCCCCCCTTTACATTTTGCTCCCCTCCGATATCAGCAGGCATAAGTCGTCTCTGATCCAAACACTACCTTTGCAGCTCCTGACTGATTCTTCATTCACAAGCCTTGAACCACGGAGAGGAAGGGCTCAGAACTGCCAGAAGGAAAGGGGCAGGTGTGGGACTTCTTGGGCCAGGCAGACATACAGCAGAGTCTGCAAGTAGGGACAGCCCGTACTAATAACACTGGGAGGAAAGAGGGAGTGTTGCATGAATTGGGAGAAGGGTGCCTTCCGCGAACATTGGAGGACCTTTTGAATTACATTGTTTGAACTGGGGTCAACTTGGAGCTTCCTCCCAAGCCCCTCCTCTCCAAGAAGCTAGTACAGGGATACTCTCCACCCCATAACCTCTCCCCAGTCCTCCAGGCACCTGGGTAGTGACCCTTTCCCATCTTCAAATGATTACTAAACTGATTTAATTGATCAACAATGTAGGAGAACTTCTCCAAGAACTTTATATTAAAAAATACTATAATCTCTTGTTTATGGAACGTCATGCAACAAAACCCAAGTGTTCCACATTGTGGTAAATTTTTGATAGCTTGTTCACACAGTGGCAGAGTTCAAGGTTGAGAGGAATGTGATTAATCTCCTGGAAGACTGACCTGGATTCTGTTCCCATTGCTGTAACAAATGAATTGTGTGATCTTGGCCAAATCTCCTGGGTCACATCCTCATGAGAGGTGTCCTTACAAGTATGAGTAATTCCACTGAAGTCAGTTGGACTAACTCATGGTACTGTAGTATTGTGAGGTGCTCAAATGAATGCTCTCAGCTCTTAGTCTCTGAAGCCATCTGTGCTCAGTTTCTTCATCTATAAAATGGGGGCCAAAATACGTAACTCACAGGGGGTTTTAAGCTAAACTAATGTTTGTAAAGCAGATTGAGATCCTATATAAGTATAAAATATCATCACAATATAGGCAACATTACAATATAGGCAAAGTACTCAAGACTTGTGGGTTTAACATTTTATTTGCTCAGTAATTACTATTAACAGCTCCTATTGTCCCTTGCACTCTTCTACAATCTTTTGGTCATAGGTCTAACCAGAAATTCATAATATACACGCTGCTTAATTCTACATTTTCCTTCAGGGCACTAAATTATAGTTTTAAAAATACATGAGGCTTTTATAATATGCATTGACTAGACTATAACTGAACCAAATTACACAAACCATCATGGAGGCACATCTCCCACCCAATTGTTTTCTGTAAACTATGCTACGACAGACAAATCTTTACATAACAATAATTGGTGCTATTTCCTTTTACGTTTTGAAACAGAACGACAATTGAAATGAAGTTATTTCTAGAAACAGAAATTAGGGCTGAAAGAATCCTGTAGTTCAAAGTTAGGTATTCTGGATTTCTTCAAGTACTACAACTCCAGTTTTTACAGCCAAGCTTCAGAACCTTGATGCAGCAGGTAAAGGATATTGTTCCATAGGATAATTGACCCCAAGGGAAAGGTATATCAATGGCTTTCATGCTATAAAGCAGCACATGCCATCAAGTCGTTAATCATTTATGAATGTCACTGAGCAGTTATAATGCAAAGGAAAGGGACTGAGGATGTAAAATATCACAGGGAAATAAAAAAATATAATTAAGAAAACAGAAGCGGAAAAGAGGAAGAAAACCCTTTCATGATGGACAAAATTTACATGCAGTAATACAGTGTCAGAAAACATTCTGAATTTAAGACTCTACAAAATTGCTATTCGAAGTACGGTTTGAAATCAATCTCCCAGCATCTTTCATCGAGAGCTGAAAAGGGATTGAAAAATGAAAACAGAGCAAGATATTTAGGTACCTAATTCATTCATCGATTTAGATTTGTACAAAATATTAAAAGGTGCCTATCCTGAGCCCTATGTGCCCTTGGCAAACATGTACACTAAAATAAGTAATAAATCTAGCACCTTGGCCTTCATAGCAAAAATACACCAGCTAAGGAAATAAACTTAAAAACATGCTCACTAGCGATAGCTGAACTGGTTTGGAAAAGAGTAGGACCTCTGCCATTTCCTCAAACCTTTATCAAGCCTACACTAGGATAGACCAGCAATCCCGCTCTGTGGCCTTGCAGCAATCCTCTTGCCTCACTCTTCAGCTTTTTCCCTTTTGTCGCCTCATAGATTTGGTGGTCTGATTGTGGAGGCTAGCAGATTGTTGGTTTTCCTAGTGAGGCTGGCTTGTTCCTTTTTCACACAGTCTGGGGCTTTCCCATTACAGCTGTTCCAAGAGTGCATTATACACCTCTGACATGAAAGCCCCATGTCAGCCCAGTATCCTGATGGAGCTGAAGGCAGAAACTGCTCTTGGGTTCTGGAGAGAGACTGGACCACACACTAATATCATCAAAGGCAAAGAGAAAGAATGCAGAATAAGATTAAGAAGGAGTCAAATCCTCAGCTGTTGTAAATCAGCATTGCTCTGTAGACTTCAATGGAGTGATATCAATCTATACCAGCCTGAGGACCTGGCCCACGTGGGCACAAATTCACATGTTTAAGTGCTTTACTAAATTGTACTGAAAAGTAATTTAGGGATTGGACAGGTAGAAACACACTATGGGCAGAGTCACTCAAACAGTAATGTTCCAATCTCATGCTTGTATAATAAATTATTAAGGCTGGGATTTTCAAAAGCACTCAGCAATCACCTAACATTGCTTAAGTCAATGAGAGTTTATAACCAGAAACTTCAATGGAAGCAGAATTAGGCCAATGCTGGGTGCTCCTGAAAATATCAACCTAAAACAAGAAGAAACTCCTTTAGAATAGTCTCATCCATATATTAGGGATTAGCACACATCTCTTAGGCATTCTGTGCTAGTTTTCTGTGGTTGTTAGTCGTTACATTCCCATTTTCTGCACTGTTCAGCAAAGGCAATCCCCCAAAACACATTGCATATTACCACTTCTCTGAGCTTTCCAATACTATCTTAAAAGAGACAAATCAATATCTTATGTCATGAAATGCTGTACATTATCAATGGTAACAGGGGCAACTAAAACCTGTTAAAGCACTGTGATATATTTTCCACAGCTTTCAAGAAACATACTTTGCTTCCAGCAAATTAGCTTCTCAAGAATTTGTTCATGTAAAGAACAGCTGTGTACCACATGGATCAAAGTTACAATCGGCAAAATTGGATCATTTTCCCCATGCCCATCTGATTTTCATGTACAATCTGTGGAGACCCATATTCCAGTCATATATCTGACTGTTTAAGAAAGGAGTTTGCTGGTGTACTGAAGACTACTCCCCTGGGAAATATCTATTTTCGTATCCAGTATTCTTTTGAATTTTCTTCAAGAAGTGTCTACTTCATCTGTAGAAGACTCAAGAAAGAATCTTGTAAAATACCTGGAAGAAAACGACAGACCACAAAAAAGTGAAGAAATTGTTCACCCAGCACAGAATATGTCAAAGACTACAATAGAGCCAGGGTGTTTTACATGTGTTGGATGCCATGTCAATTAAAGCAAGAGATCCACTTCTAATTATTATTAAACATTGGTATTATGGTCGTGCCCAAAGGTCCCACTTAAGAGTGGAGACCCCATTGTGTTCCACACTGCACAAACATAAAGAGACAATTCCCTGCCCTGTAGGATTTCTAGTTAAAATATATGTAATTAATAATTATACACCTCCACCAGCCTTCATCAAAGATCTCAAAACAGTCTTCAAACATTTAATGTATGAATGAAGCCTCATAACACTATATACATGATGTAGGTAATAATAATTATAACTATTTTGCAAACATTTAAGATAAAGACACAGTGAGATGAAATAACTTGGTCGTGGCTGTTTTAAGAATAGAATCAGAATGTCTGCATTCGCAGGGCCCTACCCCAGCCATGCATTAGACCCATGCATACATGCTCACATGTGCAAACACGTATGTGTAATGCTAGCTACTCTACATTAGTAAGATTTTAAATACATAAAAGTTAGGGAAGGATTAATTATGGTTTCCTCTGCAACTGTAATACAGCTCCCTTGGGTAGGTGTATTATCTTCTTGCATAGGGAACTGTTCTTAGTGAACTCCTAAGAATCGGGATTGTTTGTAATCATAACTAGAGCTGGGTGGGAAATGATTTTCCCATCCCAAATTGGGGTGAAAAGTCACAATCTTGAATATGTTTGTGATCTGATAAACTGAAAAAAAAATCAGATTGGTTCAATCAAAACATTTTGCTAATTTCTATTTAATTTAATGTTTGTAATATTTTAAACTTCTTTTTAACTACACATGAACTACAGTTTTGAAACAGAAAACACAACTTTTTGTTTTGAAAACATCAAAACAGGATGTTTTGAACAATTTCAGAACTATTTTTTTCAAAAATGTTTTGAATCAGGAGAGATGTCAGAACTTTCCCACAAATCATTTCAGTGTTGACTGACATTTTTCCAGTGAAAAAAAACATTTTGTTACAAAGTTCCTGATCAGTTCTGATACGAACTTGTGGAATTCAACGGGCACTCACTATACAGATGTGATATTTATCAATATCACTTTCACTTTTACTATTTTGGAGTCATAGAGTCATAGACTTTAAGGTCAGAAGGGACCATTATGATCGTCTAGTCTGTATCTTCTGTCTCCCATTTACGTACTGGTGGAAATTTAAGACATCAAACACAATGGGCAGCATCTCCTTCTCAGTCTAAGGTCAAAATCTTTCTCCCTTGTTCAGAGATCTCAGTTCAAATAGCTCTGATTGCCTTTTCTGCTTAAGGCTTGTGTTAAGTCCTTTGGAAGATGCATTTATTAATGCAATTGGCATAATTAAATCACCAGATATTAAAACTGTCAGACTGGTGACCAGTGTTTTTAGTTGCCCAGATGCCTATTTATGCCTGTTTTTCCAATTTCTGCAGTTCCCCAAATGGTTTATTGACTATAGATCAGAATGGATTCCGTCAAAGAGTTTATCATCTCCATAAATATCGGTTGATCTGCTTTCATTGTGGAGTGTATATTTCAATCATTGCCTTTATTTTATCTGAATCAGCAATTATGTCATCTTTGCTCAACTTATGTCCAATATAGAGACCTTTCTCTAGGCCCCCCCACCACTTTTAACTTTTGCAAGTTCATTGTTACATGTCTTTCTCTTGCTCTCTGTAAAAATTTTCTAAATCTTGCATTGTGTTTTTAAGGTCCCAAGTCCAAATTTAAACATCATCTGTTATAACTTCAACACCTTGTAATCGATCAAAGTTCTGTGCAATTACTGTGAGATGCCTTGGGAACAGAACTAATACCAAATGTTATTTGCTTAAAGTTACAGGGGAAGCTCCTCAGATGGTGTAAATTATCATCACTTCATTGGCTTCAACAAAGCCACGAAAGTTCACACCAACTGAGGATCCCATCCATAATGTCTATATGGGAAGTCACTAGCTTAGAGCTGGACTTATCTAACTTTACTTCCCAGAATATTTGTCTTGGATCTAGAACTAAGACTATTTTTACTTCTGGGAATTTTTCTGCCACTTCTTGTCATCAGACAATGTTCACATTTCATTACTTTGTTTTTAATCTTGTGAACTGACGCGTACCCTTACTTTATTAGGTTTTCCAATAATTCACAGATTTTCTACACTATAGAGTTCAAGTTTTCTCATACATCTATTAGGGCAAGTGGAATTTTTCTGGGTGATTGGATCACTGTAGTTAGTGATTTGTATTTCTTATTGTAGTATTCACCCAGACAGCATGGAAGACATCTAAGAATTCTCCTGTGTTCCCTGTTTGTACTTGTGATTTTGTGGCATTTACAGCAAATGCTTTTTTAACTAACTTCAGGACTATACAGGTTTCCATTTCTAAGGGCATGTCCAGACTACCTGCCGTATCGGGAGGTAGCTATCGATATCTTGGGGATCGATATATCGCGTCTCATCTAGATGCGATATATTGATCCCTGAATGTGCTTCTGTCGATTCCGGTACTCCATCAGCGCGAACGGTGGTAGCGGAGTTGACAGAGGGAGCCGCAGACGTCAATCCCGTGCCATGAGGATGAGAGGTAAGTTGATCTAAGATACTTCGACTTCAGCTACGCTATTCACGTAGCTGAAGTTGCGTATCTTAGATTGATCCTCCCCCCACAGCGTAGACCAGCCCTAACACAGAAGATACATCTGCTCTTACCTTTAACACGTTAAGTGATATTGGTTTTGACAAGTTCTAACTCTTACTAGTCCTTTCACACTTTTAAATCCAGAATATGGCTTTAGATTATAGTACCATTTCCTTAGCTACAGTATTATGTATTTTCCTTAGAATATCAATTCATTTGTGCTCTAGTATTCAATTTAAGAAAACACTGCACTGCCGTTAACACTCAGCTGCATTTGCCATTCTCAAACAGTTTGCTATGTAGCAACTTTACCTACTACGAAAGCTGTGTCATTGCTTTGTTGTTCTTTAAACATGTGGTCACTCTTGGCTTTAACTGTATGAAATACTCTTTGAATAGTGTTTTTTCCTCGCTTCTGCATTTATGGTATATTTGACCAAATGTTGGGCAGTTTCTTGGTGTATGTTTTCAGCCACATCTAGTGCACAGGAATTTTTGCCTGCCAGATGACCTTTCATTCCCATTTGGAATGTTATTTTTTTGTGCCTGGCCTTCACTTTTTAAAATAATGTCACAAAGACTAGCTGCTCATTATAGACTGGTTTGTCCAGAATCCAGATTTGCAATTAACTAATTTAGTTGGTTCTACAAATGTCTATTCCCAGTCTGTACCTTACTTGGTCATTTTGTAAATTATTCTGGAGTGACATAGTTCTTTGAATTTACTGTCTTACATGGGGTATGCTCACAGGGTTAATGCACGCTTTGGCATAGCGATATCCTTCTTTCTAACCTGATAAAACTCCTTACTCAATTACAATGCCTATTAGTTTTGCTTGTACAGACTAATGTTTGCTCCTAGTGTCACAACTCTTCATTAACTAACTTTTGCAAATAATTTTGCTGTTATTGGTCATATTTAATTAAAACTTTTTTATCTCTATTATGATCCAAAAGAAGGAGTTTTTTAAAAAATCACTAAAAGACTGGAAGACATTACTCTTATGTAATAATGATTTTTCCTATATAATTCATTAAAAAAATTCAACTTAAATACCATATAGCTCAGAGAAACCCTCCATAGAAGTGGTTTACCTACATAATCAGTGCTTAGAATTTTTTTAAATTCATTGTATTAGTTAATTGCATGTTTCTGTTAATCATTGTAATTTAATTCCAGATTCAGAGTCAGCTTTCCATACCAATTTTTCCAATGGGACCACATATCAGACATCTCTGGGACATGGAACACCTTAAATGCAGGTTGCCTACTAGCTATTTTAGTTCTGGAGAATAAATACCAGATGCAGATAAATACCAAATGGCACTATTAAAAAAAACCAAAAAGGTCAAGATGTAGTTTTTTCACAAGTAGGGGACCCAGCTTATTTGTCTTCCAATGCTAATGGGGGTTTAATTCACATTTATCACTGGGTTATTTATAATGGTTCCATAACTGAAGGCTCTGTGCATAAAATAATCTTATAGGACCATGAGAAGACTTTATTGATCCTTAACAGTGAAGAAGAATTTCTGTGCTTGATCTGCAGTGAAGAAGTTGAAGAAGTACATTAGAATGTTATATTAAGATGTAGCTAATCACACCAGTGCATGGAAATCCAAGTGTTTGCGGGAAGGAGATTATTTTACTCAAAACTGGAGTTGTATAACCTGATTGGTAAGAATCAACTAAAGAACAAGGTTTTTTATTGTTTTCTTTACTGATGAAAAGTAATGAAATTGAACCACTGCACATTTGCTGTCTCAAAACAGGTAAAAACTGATAATTTGTCAGCTCACTGTACCCAGAACATATTTTGCACAGTCGAAACATACAGCCCTCCAACAAACCACAGAAGCCTTGTAGTATTTGGAATTGGACAGCTCACTTCTATTTCAAATATTTAGCCCATTATTCATTTTGTTAAATTGTGTTTAGAGCTGAAATCACTTTAGATGGCAAAAGAGAGACTTGAAGTGATGAACAATCTTGTGGACATCAAAATAGATTAATTTGAGACCAGTAGAAACTGTATAAAAATTGCCATTTTCCTGTGTAACAGAACTTATAGTTTATCCTGGGAAGATAAATATAGGATGGATATTGGTTTAGATGATGCTATTTCCAAGGAAGTGTTCTAAGTAACTTTGAACACTAAACAAAAATATCAGATAATCTGCCCCACCTCCGTGGAAAATCCAAAAAGACAATGGCAAATCCAGTCACCAGAACAGTGACACCTAGTAACCAATGGCCCGGAGGTAGATGGATTTCCCCATCTCTCAACAGGGAAGCTGAGCAGCATTCCCCAGCTCAAGAACAAAGGGCTGGGAAGGTGTGCGATGAGGGGATAAGAGTTGGCTACTGGAAGGAGTTAAGCCTGTCCAGGGATCTGATGAAACAGGTCAGTCAGAGAAAGACATAGAGCCTGAATAATGAGGTTCACTACAGCTTGGCTGGGGCTCTGGCTAACCAGAATGGGCTTGGAATATGTTTTAATCTTCCATTCTCTGTGCTAACCTAAAGACTTCCTGATTCTGTGTGCCAGGTGACTAATAAATGGTTTTCCTGTTTTGAAAAGGCTTCCTGTGTCCCTGTAAATACTCACTCAGAACATTGTGCCCTGAAAGGCTACAGTACAAGCCTCCTACAAGAGTCTGGGTTGGCTAGATTTGCTGCAGGAAGCCATAGAGAGAGACAGGGGATACTGCTCCTGTGAGCTGTGTGGATGGGCACTGTGTCAGTAAGCACTTGGATACCCTGGTGATGGGTGCAGTATAAGAAACTGAATGGAACAGAAAAGCAACAGACCTTGCAATAGTTGCATAACAAGTATACCCAAGGTTACACCATGTTCAGTGTTGTTCAGTAATTGTGGTTAAGCATTTTAACAGATAAACAATGTATGGAAATATAGAGAGCACAAATAGCTAGGAAATTCAAGTTTTCTTTAGTCGTCTTCTGAGAGTTCCTGTCCTGATTCCTCTGCCAAATGTCTCCTTTTCCTCCCTGGTTAATTTCCAGTAGCTGCACTGCAAAGATCACACGGCAAACCAGGAGTCTTTGATTCAACTGAAGTACAGGATGACCTGTTCTTGAAAAGAATTCAGTCTGAGATTCCTTCACTGATAACATCCTTTTCTGATGTCTTTGTGAGCTTATAGCCCTTGGATTGCCAGGCTTAAATCAGGAAATATCAGCACTTTATGGCCCTCATTTGTGAGTTCTTTTTTTTTGTTGTTTTTTTCAGTGCTGCTATTAATATTCCCTAAGGTCTGAGGGATTGCATGACAACTACTACATCTCCATCTTGTTTTTTGTTGAACAGTGTAACAGCACTTTAGGTACAAAGGATCTTCTTTGATATTAAAGCTTAGATATTTTACTCTTGACAAGCTGAACCTGGAAGTCTTCATCCTCTGGAATTTCCAGGTCTAATGTTTTTATGTGTTTCTGGATTTTCAAGTAACTCCACTCATCCCATAATCCATCAACTTTTAAACCTCACTCTCCTCTGTGCATTTCATTCATTCTCTTTTCAAAAAGTGGGCACACTTCAAAAGTTTCTATCAGAGAGATAGCAATGGTAAAGTCAGAATTTTGCATCTTGAGCCTGATCCAAAGCTCAACGAAGTCAATGAAAAATTATATGGGATTTTTAATCCTGGTCTTCATGTACAGGAAGTCTGTCTCAAACTGGCAGAAGCTTTGTAAAAGGGAGGAGACATTCTCTGAGCACCGCCAATGTATTCCTCTAGTTTAGTATCCATTGCATTAACCTTTGTTATTAATATCTCTATGACGTAACATCTGCAACTTTTCTTCCAGCATCATTTTTTTTGGTGAGGTTTTCTCGTTATTTCTCAGACTGATGTTTCTGTTATTGTCAAGGTTTTTTCCCCACTTTGAACTTTAGGGTTCAAGAAGTGGGGACCTGCATGATCACTTTCAAGCTTAATTACTAGCTTAAATCTGGTACGCTGCCACCAGCCAGAAGTCTGTGTCTGGCACACTTCTGTTCCCCCAAAACCTTCCCTGGGGAACCCAAGACCAACCCCTTGGGTCTCTCAAGGCAAGAAATTAACCATCCCCCACCTTTTCCCCGCAGACTCTCCCCTCCCTGGGTTGCCTTGAGAGGCTACACAGATCCAAACTCCTTTCTCCCACCAATCCCTGGTGAGTTTAGACTCAATCCCTTGAATTCTAAACAAGGAAAAATCATCAGGTTCTTAAAAGAAAGCTTTTAATTAAAGAAAGAAAAGGTAAAATTATCTCTGTAAATCAGGATGGAAAAATGCTTTACAGCGGTACTCAGATTCATATAAGACTAGAGAGACTCCCCCCGCCCCCAGCCTGAGATTCAAAGTTACAGCAAACAGAGGTAAAAATCCTTCCAGCAAAAAGACACATTTACAAGTTAAGAAAACAAACATAAGACTAATCTGCTGCCTGGCTATGCTCACTATTTTGAAACATGAAAGACTGATTCAGAAAGATTTGGAAACACTGGGTGTAAGTCTTGTCCCTCAGTCCCGAGAGTAACAACGAACCAAACAAAAGCACAAACAAAGACTTCCCTCCACCAAGATTTGAAAGTATCTTGTCCCCCTATTGGTCCTGTGGTCAGGTGTCAGCCAGGTTCACTGAGCTTCTTAACCCTTTACAGGTAAAAGAGACATTAACCCTTAACTATCTGTTTATGAAAGTTATGAAGGAGTCAGATGGGAAGAAGAGGTCCCTTGGCTCTCTGACAGCTGCTGGGCCAAGTCTGTGTCTTATTTTTAAATATATTTCTCTCGTTTTTAATGCTTTTTTTCTCTATGCCAATGACAATACTATTTGCACCAAATGTAGCCTCAGAGTAAGGTTAGCAAAATTGTCAACCTCAGGAGTTCAAAAATCATGAGTCAGGCCTCCATTTTAGATTCTTTTTATTTGACTATTGGTGTTGGAGCATTTAAGGTTCACATTTCCAAGCTTTTCTCCACAACTATAGAGGCTATTTTTTTTTAATTTAAAATGGAAGATGGGATTCTCTGGTAATAAATAATCTTCAAAATGCATGCATAAACATTACTACATTTGAATATTTCAACAAAAAAAATTAAATCACTCTGGAAAAGACAAGTTTCCAGAGGCAGTGAGTAATAAACACAGAGAGAAGAGGCCAGGTAGCCTATTGCTTTTAGACTACATTTCAGAGAAAAAGAATACACATTCAGTAAGTGTGACAAAACTCTGGGTTTGTGCTAGAACCATGTATTAAAGGAGGAGCAATAGTGACAGGTATATTATGGTTGACTATGTTAGGGTTCATTTATTGATAAATCATCAGATAACTTTGCTTAATCAAACATATAACAATATATACAGTCAGGCAAAGATTAAACTGACCTAATCAGAGGTCGCAGTGACAGTATAGTCTGCTCCAAAAAGTATTAACTCACTATTAACCATATGTGTACCGTAGTCTGTTACCATATACAGGAAACTCCCCAAATTTATGACATGATGTACCCTAATTTTCCTTTTCTGTGCATTTTAAATCTATCAAGGCTTTTGGATACCTGTACTATGTTAGTTTTAACAAGCCTGCAACAATTATAAGAGCTTGCAAAGCTCTGCAAAAGAACTCTCTTGTCCTTGATGATCTCTTCATATGCCAAGAATAAAAGGTTACACAGAATTTTTAACATATTTTCAGCACAAAGGATGCTGGACGTGTGACTCACGTAGCATATGCGTATAGCCCTTAATAATGCATTGATTTTGGTTAAATAATTTTTGCTAACACCTAACCATACACACATACATAAGAGTAAATGAAGGTTAACTGACAAATGGCTGAATATATGAATGTTAAAAATGCACAGTGCGACTATCCTCAGAAAGTAACTTAGGCTTGGTCTACACTACAGACTTATGTTGGTGTAACTCCGTCACTTAGCAGTGCAGGTATACTGACAGAAGTCCTGGTGTAGACAATGTTGTGTTGATGGGAGGGCTTCGTTTACCGACATAGCTTCGTCTATCGAGAAGCTCTCCCATCGGCATAGGTAGCCTCTTCACTACGCGGTACAGTGGAGCAGCTGCATTGGTGCAGCCGTACTTCTGGAGCACTATGATTATATAGTAACTATGGTGTTATGGGGTTCCATGTTTATTCCCTCATTTCAGATTAATCAATATCAAAGGTACTCACTTTGCAAGTAAAATTATGTTTGTTTTTCTAACTGCCAGCCTCACAAATTGATCCTTGGATCTAAGAGTCAAGTGGGGATTTTTCATTCTTACACATCAGAATCAGTAGAAAAGATTCTATAGATCAAGTTAGACACGAGTAACACAGATGTAATTGATTGGAATTTAGTTCACAATTCTGCTGATGATGTTTGCCCTCTCTTGGTTGTGTTGGCACTGCAGGGCTAAAAGAAGTGAATGAAACAGAAACAAAACAAAACAGAAGTACTATTTTTAACATCTAAGTCAGTAGATATATATTCTGAATATGCACAAGGAGTAGATCTGCTGCAATTTTTACATAACCATTTTTTCAGAACAGGCCTGAACTTTAAGGGCTTGATCCTGTAAACACTTATACCTGCAAATATACTACTCCTGCATGGAGCCCCATTGACTTTAATGGAACTCCTCTATGGAAGTAACCATATTTGCATTATGCCTTAATAATAATTAATAATAATAATTATATATAATTAATACTATACAATTACTAATGAAAAGAACAATTAATGATCACAAGAAAATACATTTTCTCTTTACAAGACATGGTGTGGAAGTGAGTCAATCGGATGGGGAATCAGTGATATGATTGGAGGGTGTTGCAATTAAATGGGAAAAGGAGTAGGTTTTTATTTTGTTAACATAATGACGACAAACATCATTGACTATTTTAAGTTTTTTTTTTATTAAGTTGTTACAAAATACTCAGAATATAAGACAGATGCTTAAATAATCTAAATAAATGCATACATGTATACATACATATGTATACACACATATGTATGCATACATATGTATGCATACATAGCCCACTTAGCCCCCCCACCCCTTACAATTGAGTTCAGTGAGAACAGTATCCAGTCCTATATCTACCAAAGAGCTGAGCCATTAAAACAGAGCCTATCCTCCAGTATCTTCTTGAAAAAGAATATATGGAATTTCATGCAAAAACATAGGGATGAGGAAGTAAGAACATTTGTAAATTAGAGTTGTCTTTGATGTTGGTGAACTCCAGTTTAATATCTAAATGAGATTTTGTGGCATGTAGTTATCCAAATCTATGCACTGGACTTTTCTTTTCCCTGTCTTATGTTGTCCTGTTTTTAAAGACAGTAAAAATAGACTTATAGATTTTAAGGCAAGAAGGACTATCATAATCATCTAATCTGACCTCCTGCACATTGTAGACCACAGAACCTCACCCACCTACTCCTGTAATAGACCCATAACATCTGGCTGAGTTACTGAAGTCCTCAAACCATGATTTAAAGACTTCAAGTTACAGAGAATACACCATTTACTCTAGTTTAAACCTGAAAGTGACCCATGTCCCATGCTGCAGATGAAGGTGAAAACCCTCCAGGGTCTCTGTCAATCTGACCTGGGGGAAAATTCTTTCCCAACCCCAAATATTGTGATCAGATAGACCAGGGTTTGGCAACCTTTCAGAAGTGGTGTGCTGAGTCTTCATTTATTCACTCTAATTTAAGGTTTTGCGTGCCAGTAATACATTTTAACGTTTTTAGGAGGTGTCTTTCTATAACTCTATAATATGTAACTAAACTGTTGTATGTAAAGTAAATAAGGATTTTAAAATGTTTAAGATGTTTCATTTAAAATTAAATTAACATGCAGAGCCCCCCAGACCAGTGGCCAGGACCCGGGCAGTTTGAGTGCCACTGAAAATCAGCTTGTGTGCGGCAGGTTGCCTACCCCTGAGATAGACTCTGGGCATTTTGGCAAAACCCAACAGCCAGATACCTGGGAAAAATTCTTTTTAGTAACTCAGAGCCCTCTCCATTTAGTGTCCTATCACCAGCCATTGGGGATATTTGCTACTAGCAGTTGCAGATTCGCTACATGCCATTAGAGGCAGTCTCATCCCCTCCATAAATTTACCAAGCTCAGTTTTGAAGCTAGTTGTTTTTTTTTTGTCCCCACTACTCCCCTTGGAAGGCTGTTCCAGAAACCTTCACCTAATTTCAAGTCTAAACTTAGAACAGAAGATCATAAGAATGTCCACACTGTGTCAGATCAATGGTCCATCTAGCCTAGTACTCTGTCTTCTGACGGTAGCCAATGCCAGGTGCCCCAGAGGAAATGAACAGAACAGGTAATCATTGAATGGTCCATCCCCTGTTACACACTCCCTGCTTCTGTCAATCAATTTGCTGATGGTCAGTTTATATCCATTTGTTTTTGTGCATCATTGACACTTAACTGAAATAACTCCTCTCCCTCTCTGCTATTAATCTCTCTGATGTAAATATAGGCAGCAGTCATATTTCCCATCAGCCTTCTTTTGATTAGGCTAAGCAATCCAAGCTCTATGAGTCTGCTCTCATACAGTAGGTTCTCCATTCCTCTGATCATCCTAAAAACCCTTCTCTGCACCTGTTCTAGTTTGAATTCAACTTTCTTAAACATGGGAGATCAGAATTACACACAGTATTCCAGATGAGGTCGCACTAGTGCCTTGTATAATGGTACTAACGATTTCCTTTTTCTACTGGAAATATCTTGCCTGATGCATCCTAGGATTGTATTAGCCTCTTTCACAACCTCGTCACATTGGCGGTTCATAGTCATCCTGTGATCAACCAATATATACCTAGGTCTTTCTCCTCTTCCATTCCAACCAATAAAACCCCAGTTTATAGCAAAAATTCTTGTTGTTAATCCCTAAGTGCATGACCTTGCACTTTGCACTATTAAATTTCATCCCATTTCTATTATTCCAGTTTTCAAGGTCATCTAAATCTTCTTGTATGATATTCTGGTCCTCCTCTCTATTGGCAATACCTCCCAACTTTGTGTCATCTGCAAATTTTATTTTATTTGCTTTTTGTGCCGAGGTCATTAATAAAAAATATTGAATAAGATTGGTTCCAAGACAGATCCCTAAGGAACTCCACTAGTAACCTTGATCCAGTCTGACAGTTCACTTTTCAGTATGACCTGTTGTAGTCTCCCCTTTAACAAATTCCTTATCTGTTTTCCAATTTGCATATTAATCTTCTCCAGTTTATCATTTTGAGCCATAATATGTGAGCCTCCCTAGGAGGTGATACTTCTCTAGAAGTGTTATAACCTTAGTGATTTGCCTTAGTCATCTCCTACTATCTTCACTTCCTGGAGGAGCTTTTCCCCATGGAGTGCATACAATACATGGCCCAGAGTGATACACAAACCATTCATACGCTTCATTAAATATGTAAGCCAAGAATTTTTTTTTAAAGATTTACTTTGAACACATTAGGTGGTTCGTGTGACTAAATATGCTTCTCTTTAAACTTAATTTGGACTCAGTATCTTTTGTCAAGGCTAATTTGTCAAGGCCAAAATTGTGAATATTTGAGATTTCTGCACTGGATGCTATATCTGAAAAACAGATTGAAGTGTGGTTATGGTCCAATAAAGGATTGTGTAAAAATAACAACTTCTATGCATTTGCTTACCTAGATCTTTGTTCATGTCTGCTTACTTTACTAAGCAAAATAAACTTTTCCAACTATTTACTCCTATTAGCAGCTCAGAGTCAATACACATTCAGTTCAATATTCAGTTCAAACTAGATGGAAGGATAAACAAAAATAGATCTGGGATTAGGGTTTTTGACTTCAAACGGGCTAACTTTAAAGAGTTAAGAAAATTAGTCAGGGAAGTGGATTGGACTGCAGAACTTGTGATTAAATGGCGGAGGAGGCCTGGGATTACTTTAAGTTCTAAGCTGCAGAAACTATCGGAAGCCTGCATCCCAAGAAAGGGGAAAAAACCATAGGCAGGAGTTGTAACAAGCTGGACGAGCAGCATCTCAGAGAGGTGATTATGAAAAAGGAGAAAGCCTACAAGGAGTGGAAGAAAGGTGGATTAGCAAGGGAAGCTACCTTAGTGAGGTCAGGAAATGTAGGGATAAAGTGAGGAAGGCAAAAAGCCGTGTAGAGTTGAACCTTGCAAGGGAAAAACCAATAGTAAAAAGGGTTCTATAGCCACAAATAAATAAGAAGAACAAAGAAAGAAGAAGGGACCGCTATCCACTGAGGATGGAATGGAGCTTAAGGATAACCTAGGCATGGCCCAGTATCTAAATAAGTACTTTGCCTCAGTCTTTATAAGGCTAATGAGGAGCTTAGGATGATGTAAGGATGTTAATGGAATGAGGAATGGAGGTAGATATTACCACATCAGAGGTAGAAGTCAAACTAGAACAGCTTATGGGACAAAATCGAGGGCCCGGACAATCTCCATCCAAGAATATTAAAGGAACTGCGCCATGAATTGCGAGCCCACGTTAGCAAGAAATTTTAATGATCGGTAAACTCAGGGGTTGTACCATACAGACTGGAGAATTGTAACGTAGTTCCCATCTTCAAGAAAGGGAAAAAAGGATCCGAGTAACTATAGGCCTGTTAGTTTGACGTCTGTAGTAATGTAAGGTCTTGGAAAAATATTGAAGGAGAAAGTAGTAAAGGACATTGAGGTCAATGGTAATTGGGGACGTAATAGCTTCCTACTCAGATTAGAACCTTAGCGTTCATAAACTGAGAAGCTAGCATGAAACCTCCAAGCTCAATTACCAACTTGGATCTAATCTCGCTTCCACCAATCAGGATTCTGAGCTCCTGATAAACTCTCCCGGGTCTCCCCCAAACCTTTCCCTGGGGGGACCCCAAGACCGAGAAACTCTGAGTCGTACCGGCCAGGGAAATACTCCACTTCCCTCTCCCCCTCCCTCTCCCACCCAGACTTTCCTCTCTGGGCTAACTGAGAGAGACTGATGCAATCTCTTTACATCACAATACCAAGAAGCATGTCTCCTATCCACAAAGAGACAAACCTCAAGCACAAGGAACAGAGTGATCCTATCTCTCTTTCCCCTCCCACACTCCCAGTGACCAGAGCTTCCCCCTCCGTAGATCTAACACAAAGAGAATTCCTCCCCTTGTTCCTTAACCTATCCAGAGAGAAAACTCAAACAAGTCTTAAAAGAAAACTTTATATAAAAAGAAAGAAAAACACTAAGAATAATAACTCTGCATTAAGATAACATAATACAGGGCTATTGCTAAGAAAATTGAATAAACAGTCTGATTTAAAAGATATCCAATTTAAATCATTCCAGCAAACTCCACACATGTAAATACCAAAACAAACCATAACAGCCTATTGCTTTGCTACCTTTGTCATCAATGGGGAACTGAAGATGAGAAGATTACAGTAGAAAAAGAAAGCTCTCCCTCATAGCCGAGAGAAAGCAAAGAGACAGAACAAAACCAAAACCAGAAGTTCCCTCCCTCACTTTGAAAAATCCGTTTTCCTGATTGGTCCTCTGGTCAGGTGTTTGGTTCCCTTTGTTAACCCTTTACAGGTAAAAGAAACATTAACCCTTAGCTATCTATTTATGACAGGTACAAATTACACATGGTTTTACTAGAGATAGGATCGTGCCAAACCAACCTGATCTCCTTCTTCGAGAAGGTGACAGATTATTTAGACAAAGGAAATGCAGTAGATCTAATTTACCTCGATTTTCAGTAAGGCATTTGACACGGTTCTACATGGGGAATTGTTAGTTAAATTGGAAAAGATGGGGATGATATGAAAATTGAAAAGTGGATTAGGAACTGGTTAAAGGGGAGACTCCAACGGTTGTCCTGAAGTGAACTGTCAGGCAGGAAGGAGGTTACTAGTGGAGTTCCTCAAGGATCGGTTTTGGGACCAATCTTATTTAACCTTTTTATTACTGACCTTGGCACAAAGAGCGGGAATGTGCTAATAAAGTGCGGATGATATAAAGCTGGGGGGTTTGCTAACACAGGAAGGATCGGGATACCATACAGGAAGATCTGGATGACCTTGTAAACTGGAGTAATAGTAATAGGATGAAATTTACAGTGAAAAATGCAAGGTCATGCCACTTAGGGATTAATAACAAGAATTTTAGATGTACATTGGGGACCCATCAGTTGAAACAACAGAGGAGGAGAGGATCTTGGGGTATTGGTTGATCGCAGGATGACTATGAGCCGCCAGTGCGATATGGCCATTAAAAAAGCAAATGCGGTTTAGATGCATCAGGCGAGGTATTTCCAGCAAAGATAAGGAGGTGTTAGTACCGTTGTATAAGGCGCTGGTGAGACCTCACCTGGAATACTGTGTGCAGTTCTGGTCTCCCATGTTTAAGAAGGATGAATTCAAACTGGAACAGGTTCAGAGATGGGCTACTAGGATGATCCGAGGAATGGAAAACTGCCTTATGAAGGAGACTCAAAGACCTTGGCTTGTTTAGCCTAAAAGAAACTCCGGGGGGGATATGCTTGCTCTATATAAATATATCAGGGGATTAACATTAGGGAGGGAGAGGAATTATTTAAGCTTAGTACTAATGTAGACACAAGGTCAAATGGGTACAAACTGGACACTAGGAAATTCAGACTTGAAATTAGACGAAGGTTTCTAACCATTAGAGGAGTGAAGTTCTGGAACAGCCTTCCAAGGGAGTAGTGGGGGAAAAGACATATCTTGGCTTTAAGACTAAGCTGATAAGTTTATGGAAGGGATGATATGATAGGATAGTTTAATTTTGGCAATTGTTCTTGGATTATCAGCAGATAGGTCTGCTCAATGGCCTGCGATGGATGTTGGATGGGATGGATCAGAGTTACTGCAGAGAATCTTTCCTGACTGCTGGCTGGGGAGCCTTGCCCACACTCAGGGTTAGCTGATCACCATATTTGGGGTCGGAAGGAATTTTCCTCGCAGGGCAGATTGGCAGAGGCTCTGGAGGTTTTCGCCTTCCCCTGCAGTGTGGGGGCATGGCGTCACTTGCTGGTGGATTCTCTGCTTGAGGTCTTACACATAATTGAAGACTTCAATAACTCAAGACATAGGTTAGGGGTTTTTATAGAAGTGGATGGGTAGCGTTCTGTGGCCTGCTTTGTGCAGGAGGTCAGACTAGATGATCATATTGGTCCCTTCTGACCTATGAGTCTATGAGTCTATATAGGGTAAAATGAGGAAGATTCTTTTCTCTTTGGACATCCTATACAAGATTGTTATGCTAATTTCCAAACACATCATCTTTAACCCTGGCAACGTTATGGGAACAGTGTTATCAGGGTAAATTTGAAAGACTGGCAATTGTGGGGGGGCGGGGAGACAGAGAGAGAGAGACTCGAAGGCCAAAAGTGAGCATTATGGTAATCTAGTCTAATCTCTTGCATAGCAGAGTCCATAGATTTTCACCTAGCTATTCCTGCATCAAACCCATAACTTCTAGTTAAGCTACAGCATATTTAAATCTTTATTCCTCTTTCTACCTGTAAGAACAAATTTGATCTGGAAATCACTGAGACATTATAAGCATGGAACTCGGTTCTCCAGACTCCGTTTCAGAGAATATCTGCACTTTAAGATGAAATCTGATTAATTTGAAGGAAAATATGCTTATATTGTAAGCCTCCTTGGGGCAAGGACCCAAGGTCGGCTCCAGCTTTTTTGCCGCCCCAGGCGGCGAAGGAAAAAGCAAACAAAAAACCCCGATTGAGTTGCTGCCGAAGTGCCACCAAAGAGAAAGCGAGGGACTGAAGGACCTGTTGCCGAATTGCTGCCGAAGACCCGAACGTCCTGTCCCAATACCAGATGGACTACCATCCCGGCACCTGCTTCCTTTGCCGGTGCCTGGACCAGCCCTGCAAGGACCATCTTTTGTTCTAGGTTTGTATAGCACCTAGCACAATGGAGTCCAAGTCCATGACTTGGGCTCATAGGAACTACTATAGTATAAATAATTAATAATAATACATCCCTCTAGTTATTAGTGACTTTCCTCTGGCCCACCTACTGTGGGGTCTGATAGGTATCAGTTCTTGCGTGTATTCAAAGCATGCCCACAAGATTGGGCCATGCATTTCCCCACCTAGTTTAAGAATCCTGGTCTGGGACCTCTGGGACTTCAGTTTAAACCAGGGCTCTTAACTGCCCATTAGCATGATGTCAGGCCTTAGGTGGCTTTGCAAATGAAAATGTGGACTGCAAGAGATGTAGACACCTATGAGACTTAGTCACCTCCATGATGGTTAGGTGGCACCTGAGTCAAAATGTCGATTTGAAATTGTCAGTGGCACCTAAATGGTGGACCTTTCCTTCCATCCTTTCTTCCTTCCTTGCCCAAAGCAGTAAAGTACTCACAGAGTCAGATAGGCACCTAAATATATTTGAGAATTTTAGTTTTAGAGCCTAAGTCTCATTGAAAGTCAGTGGCAATTAGGCTCCTAGGCACAGATCCCCAATGGTACTTAGGTGTCTAAGTCACTTTTGAAAATGGGACTTCAGTTCCTACGTCACTTGGGCACTTTTCAAAATGTTACCCAAGTTAAATAAATATCTGGTCTTGCTTCTTGATTTTTTTTTCTTTAAACAATATTTGAAAACAATTTAGCAAAACCAAGACATTTGTTGTAGATTAAAAAAATACTGAAGGCAGGAATTTTCAAAAGACGCTAAGGGAGTGTAGGTATCCAAATCCCATAGAAATTCAAGGTGAGTTTAGTGGCTAGCTCCCTTATGGATTTAGGAAAATCCCAGTCTGAATAAACAAAACAATGGAATTTAAAGAAGAGTGAGTAAATTCTCAGTTAAGGTTCCAACACCATCCTCAACTCTGTCCCGTACCTCTGTCTGCCCACCACATTATCTTAACCATCCATCAGGATTATATTAATGTTTTCATTAGTTTGCAGGAGGAAAAAATATATTAATAATTGTTTATATAGCATCAGAAGTATACCAAGGTCTTTACAAACGAGTATTAAAACAAGATTCATGCCCTAAGAATCTTGCAGAATTGGTTAATCCAGTAAATAGATGTTTACATGCCATGATTTGCATCTGCAAGGCATAAAACAGAGGAAGTAGGTATTAAAAATCAGGCCCTAAATGGACAATCAAGGATGGGGAACAGAATACAATAAAGTGGTGAGTCTTAGAAGATGAGTGGTTTGAGGTTTTGTTTTTCCACTGTCATCTATTTTGTTACCATTTATTGAGAGGGGGACCAGAAATCAATTATTACTTATTATAATATAGCCGTTTCAAGACAACATGCATTATGCATTAGAATGTTTTTTTGTTACATGCTAATATGACCTTAACTCACCCTCCTTGCCTGCATTTGGTAGGTGGGACAAAGGTAGGGGTTTGTAGCTCTTGCTGAGATGGTACATATGAGAAAGGTGGAAGTCTAGCTCATGTTGGGAGGGTGGATGAGATTGCAGAGGCTTTAACCAAAACAGAGATATGGCAGGGGAAGTTTGGTGGTGGTAAGAAGGGTGTCAGGCCCATGGGTGGAGAATGGGCGGTGGTGGTTCCTGATGCTTCCAGGCTTGAGTAGGGATGAAACCTTGTTTAAAAACTGTCATTTTTTGTGAAAAATTTAAAAATAACTTTCATTTTGCAAGTTTTGAAAAGGAACTTTTTTTAATTTGAAATTGTTTGCAAAAATGTTCCTTTTAAAATTTTTTTAGCTGCACAGCCTCCTTTGTCCATTTTCTTCTTTCACTTCACTTATCTCCTCTTTGTTGACTCCTTTTTCCATTGTACCACTGCGAAAAATAAAATGGAAGGAGGAAGAAAAAACTGAATGTTTGGGGAATTCAAAAATGGAAATTTATTTTTCTCCAAAAATATTATGTTTTAGAAAAAAGGCCATTTTTTGACAGAGTCATAGGGTTTAAGGCCAGAAGACACATCAGTTCTGACCTGTATATCAAAGGCCACCAACACCATCCAGCACCTGCACACTAAAACCCCAAAATATGAACTAGACTTTTTTTTTGTTGTTACATGCTAATATGACCTCAGCTCACCCTTTTTGCTTGCATTTGGTAAGTGGGGCAAAGATAGGGGTAAAAATGATGAGCAGTATTAATGCAGATAATAGGAGCTGGTAAAGGGGAGGGAGAGGGTGTCTTTGAATAATACGAGGAGACTGAATATGGATGCTGTTAAGGTTGGCATGGCAACATGTGGAGGTCTCTGGATGATTTGTGGAAAATGAAGGGAATTATGGTTTCCTGCCTGCTTGTGTTGTCTGTGCCCCACACATTAGCCAAAGAGGGCCCTGTGAGACAGAGAGGGTGGGTTCCTGGGATAAGAGGGCAGAGTTAAGGTCAGTGCAGGAGCCAGAACAGATAATTCCCTTTATTCTGAACTTTAGAATTTTATTTGCTAAATTGATCTACAGCCTAAATTGAGCATTGATGACATTGCTTCAGTGTGAATAATACTAAAGCTTGATAGAAAAAACATTGTTGACATTTGCCTATGAAAGATGTGAAGATAAATGCGCCTTTGGATTCTGCTGGTTCTTTCTTCTAATTGCACCAGACCAGCTTGTGTTTGCCTTTTTTGATTTGCCCTTTTGAGTTCCTACAATTTTAGGGAACTGGAACTTGGCTGGTGGAGTGAGGGTGGTGATGATGAGGTCAGGCTGCAGGGCATGGGAAGAGTGGGGGTTGGATGTGGAAGAAAAAATTGGGGTAATTGTTGGGGGGGAATTGAGGAAGGGTTTCTATCTACCTTGCTGCTGTCACGGGTGCAAGGACAGTGGGAGAATTTGATTGAAATAAGTGATAAGACTGCTTGTCAGGGCGGAGGACTGGGGATCTAGCTGAAGGTGAGGGAAAGAGAATGAAGGAGGGGTGATCTGGCTGCAGGTGAGGGAAGGTGAGGCTGCAGCCTGGAGTGGGGAAGATCTATCTGCAGGTGAAGGAGCAGGGTCTGAGTCAGGGGTATGGCTGAAGATTAGGGAAAGAGCAGGGGTGATCTGGCTGCAGAATGGGGGAGGAGGTGGCTGTAGGAGATGGAGGGGTGAGTCAGAGGCCTGGCAGCAGGTGAGACAGGAGGGTCTAACTACAGGTGAGGGGGTCTGGCGGCAGGTGAGGCACGGGACTGGGGGGAGGGGGTCTGGCTGCAGGTGAAGCAGGAAATGGTGGTAGAGGGTCTGGCTGCAAGTGAGGCAGGAAATGGGGGGGTCTAGCTGCAGATGAGGCAGGGGATAGACAGAAGGGGGGTTAGAGGGTCTGGCTGCTGGCAAGGCAGAGGACAGATGGGGGGGTTAGAGGGTCTGGCTGCAGGTAAGGCAGGAAATGGGGGGGTCTGGCTGCTGGTGAGGCAGGGGACAGATGTGGGGGTTAGAGGGTCTGGCTGCTGGCGAGACAGGGGACAGACGGGAGGGTTAGAGGGTCTGGCTGCTGGCGAAGCAGGGAACAGACGTGGGGGTTAGAGGGTCTGGCTGCTGGCGAGGCAGAGGACAGATGGGGGGGTTAGAGGGTCTGGCTGCAGGTAAGGCAGGAAATGGGGGGGTCTGGCTGCTGGCGAGGCAGGGGACAGATGTGGGGGATAGAGGGTCTGGCTGCTGGCGAGGCAGGGGACAGATGTGGGGGTTAGAGGGTCTGGCTGCTGGTGAGGCAGGGGACAGACGGGGGGGTTAGAGGGTCTCGCTGCTGGCGAGGCAGGGAACAGACGGGGGGATTAGAGGGTCTGGCTGCAGGTAAGGCAGGAAATGGGGGGGGTCTGGCTGCTGGCGAGGCAGGGGACAGACGGGGGGTTAGAGGGTCTGGCTGCTGGCGAGGCAAGGAACCAGACTGGGGGGATTTAGAGGGCTGGCCTGCAGTAGGCAGGAAATGGGGGGGTCTGGCCTGGCTGGCGAGGAAGGGACAGCACGGCGGGGTTAGAGGGTCTGGCTGCAGGTAAAGGCAGGAAATGCGGGGGCGTTCTGCTGCTGCGCGAGGCAGGGGACAGACGGGGGTTAAGGGTCGGCCGCTGGCGAGGCAGGCAGGGGCGGGGGCGCCGCAGGGTGAGGGGGAGGGGGAGGGGTCTGGTCGCAGGGGAGACAGGCGCTGTGGGGGGAAGGGTTCAGCTGCTGTCCATGCCGCCCACACCCCCCCTTGGGGGCAAACTTGGGTTCCCGTGTAACACTCCGCGGCCCCAGTCCGGTCTTTGCCCCGCGCTCCGGGCCGCTGAAAACAAGGCAAAGCTCCCAGTGAGCTGAGCAGGGTCAGGCCCCTGGAGCGCGGCGCTGCCCCCGGCCCCCCCGGCCTGAGCGAGCGCCCTGCCAGCCCGCCTACATCGGGCGCTGCAGCTCGCCTGGGCGCCCTGCACCCCTCTGCCGCGGGAGCTGCCTGCCGGGCGGCTGGCTGGCGGGAGGGGTGGAGGCAGCTCCGGCTGGGTGCAGGGGAGGGGGAGAGGCGGCAGAGGGGATGTTGTTAAACGATCTCTTACCGTAAGAGGGAGTTGGGACTCAGATCTTTCCAGTTAATCACACAACAAACTTAGATCATCGCAATAAAAAGGAGCGCGGCTCACTCAGCCTCCTCTAGTGACCGACTGTGCACGGGGTCCTTGCACGAGCCATCTCCTCTCCTCCTCCCTGCGAGTTGCTGGGCAGCCTAGCGGCAGCATGTGGGCCAACAAACTCCTGCCGGTCCTGCTGCTCCATCTGCTGCTGCTGCTTCCCATCACCATCCCTTTGGCAGGTTAGTTTTTTCTCTCACTTTGCCAGCGATCTCTCTTTTCTGCATCCTTTTCTTTCCTTTTCCCATTTATTATGGTGGGTGGAAATGTGCACTACTTACAAACCTTTGGGAAATGATACAGAGAAAGTCGAAAAATCTCCACCCACGCCATCCCTGCCTCAGTAATACAAACACACCTACCTACTCCTTCCCAGATGGTTGCAGCACACAAATGGTGAGTTGCAAACCAAGTGTCACTTCTAGTGGAACAAGCCTTCTGCTCTGGCAAGTTGAAAGCTGCACACAAATTGCACTCAGGGAGGGAGAAGGGATCTTATCCTTTCTACAGGAGAATAGTTTCTGAGTACTAGGGATCATTTGGTGTGAAAGGCAGTAGTGAATGAAATATTATACTATCTGTGCCAATGATTTTTCATTGTGTGTGTGTATTTCTGTGTATATTCTTTTCACAAACAGCCTGTATGTGTGGGTTAGCTCTGAGCTTCTGAGTTACCATTACCTTCTCACCCATCCCCACATTTAGGGGTGTCTCAGGACACACAGGGAGCTGGATGAACTAAAAATGGTACAATATTTCATGATTGCGTCTTGGAACTCTCAGCTGTTATCAGGGCAAGAAGAAACATCTGTACTTTATTGCACAGTAATAGATTAAATAACTGTGAGATAACGAACATCCAAAACATATGATAGTATGTGGCTTGGAGTCACTGTCCAAATAGCAGGCATGTCTTTGTGCACATTCAGCAGCAGGAATATGCTACTTTTAAACTTGAATTAATTTTAATTTCATTAGTGTCTCAATTCAGTTCCTGATGAAACTGGGGTGTGGAAGGTGCTAGGATTGAACAATAATAAACAATCAGTTCCTGAAAGGTGTCTAGTTGAATTTATTTCCTGAAGTGCTCCTTTTGATAGTGGAGGGACTGGCTTTGCATTCCTATTGGCTCTTTGGTGAGGCACTTGAGGAAAAATGTTTTACAAAGATTTCCACACACCTTTCCTTCCTTCCTTCCCCAAAGCAGTGAAGGACAGACTGCTACTCTGTAGACAGACAGAAGGAAACGATAACATGCAGCTCAGGGAGAAGATCTGCCAGCAGTGGGCAATATACTTGCAGAGAGCAGGAGGACAGATAAACAATGCAGAGGTCCAGCACACACACACACACAGAGCATGGAGTTGTGGGACAGGTTCTGAAGGCATAATACACAAAGAGCTGCTTTATAGACTGTGGTGTCTTGAAGGAAGCAGCTGCAGTTTCCCAAAGGCTTGTAATGGGTAAGCAGGGTTTATGCAGGGAACCCCCTGTTGAAGTGCAGATAATCTCAAGAATTTGCTGGGTGCTTTGACCTGGGGCTCAATTCTGTGATCCTGGGATATATCTCCAGGAGGCATCCAATGTTGTCTTAAATACAAAATAGTGATAATTATTAGCACAAATAATTTGAAACAGGATTATTTTGTGTTTTGAATGTGCAAGTCATAAATACGCTGACAGTATCACTTTCAATTAATCCTATCATATTCTTCTAAGATAAGAGCCTAATTCTGTAAGGTGCTGAACATTTCATGTAGGGTGACCAGATGTCCCAATTTTATAGGGACAATGCCAATTTTGGGGGCTTTTTCTTATATAGGCACCTATAACTCCCCACCCCCATCCCGATTTTTCACACTTGCTGGCTGGTCACCCTAATGTCTTGAGAAGTGCTGTGTACTCTCTACTCCCATTGATTTCAAGTGTTGTGCGGCTTACTCAGCAGGTGTTCTCGTAAAGGCCCATGTTAGCACACTTTTTTGTACTATTTCCTTCCCTCAGGTGCCTCATATTTTCCATGCCATTGAGCTGCGCCAAATTCGAAAAATAGTGACCTTTCCATTTCTCAGCAACACTTCTCCGTTTTCATCCCCCTTTCAATCCTCTCTGCCCTCACTTTAATATTGCATCCACCCTATTGGACCAAGAGAATGAGTCGTGCCACTCACCGCCATTGGACAGCTCAGAGTCGTGACTCTGTTTGTTTTGCTTTTTTTATTCCTATTTTCATGAAGACCATGAGTTTCATCAAAAAGGCCAAACTTTAAATTCTAGTGAGAACAAGATACATGAGGGGAAATTGTGCCATAATTGTTTTTTTTCATATACTAAGACGTCTCCTTGAATAATTTCTCCATTGAGGTTTTTATTTTATTGGGGATTTTTAGGAGGCCCTGTGCAATCTGAAAAAAATATTCTTTATATATTAAATGCGTTAGAAACTCTTTAGAAATGAAGCTATTTGACTTGTGTATTAGAACTTAGAGATAGAAGAGACTTCTTATATCTTCAGATCAACCTCCCTGCTAATGTATGAATGTCCCTATTCTGTTGATGTTAAATGTGTCAAGCTATGAGGTTTATTTTTATTATGTATTATTTATATTATGGTTGTACCTATAAGCCAAAATAAGGCTTGGCGGTCCAACATGCTAGGTTCTGTATGAACCTAAGAGTCTCTGATTTGCAGCACTCAGAAGTCAGGATATGTCAGTGGATAGAGGGAAGGAGAGAGAGAGTGAAGAATACATTGCTGAGAATGTGTTGACGTGAGCTAGCTATGTCCATTATGAGAGGCCCGATTCGTTTGTAATATATAAATAATAAGATAAGAATAGATGAATGAGATAAATGTGTAAAGTTCTTACTAGCCAGTTGCTATCCATTGGCGGTATTCTGTAGGTATCTATCATTTACATGGAGAGACTAGTCTATAAGCTATAACTTTGCTCAGGAAGTTTTCCCTCCCTGATATTCAGCCTATTTAGATATTCTTAATTACACCCCAGTATTCCCAGTGAGTATGTCTTTTGCTCTGTTAAAACACAGACTGCTTAGCTCAGTAAAAGCTGTTGAACTAAAATGACCCCCATTTTTATGAACCAGGAACACAAATTAGCACATAGGAATGAAAAACTTATAAAAACGCATCAAATTTTCACACGAAGAGGTCTCTATTCTAGGGTGACCAGATGTCCCTATTTTATAGGGACACTCCTGATTTTTGGGTCTTTTTCTATATAGGCTCCTATTTACCCCCTCCCCCCATCCCAATTTTTCACGTTTGCTGTCTGGTCACCCTACTCTAATCTAACATTTTTCTTAAAACCAACTTTCACAGCATTTTCTGTAGGTCACATGAGATGCAAAGAATATGAAGTGCAGGTGTAGTACAAGATGTGGGAGATCATTTTGTTTTTTTAACTAAAAATGCTTTATACAAATATTGGTAGCCATAGGAGTGTTGTGTGTCCATGTGGCTTGGATAACTGCATGTATTTTACAAATCTAATATGATTTATTCTCCTCAGTCCCTAGCTGTAAATAATCATTATACTATATGCCATCAGCAGTGCAAAACTCTGCCAGTTTGAAGACTGTATTCTTTCTGGTTAATGGAATCCATTTGGCACAGAGTGCCAATAGCTTCTTGTTTTGCTCTCATGCAGTACAGAATTTACCCTACTTAACTGATTTTTTGTTTCCATTAATACCACTTTTGTGAGCAACATAACCAGAGAAAAATAGAATAAAAAGACTTGAGATTAAGATGTTGCATAAAAACTGGGAAAATGTGCTCTGAAATCAAAGAAAGAAAAGCCTCTTAGTGGAGAAGCTTATCTTTCATTAAGATAATACTTTAACTGAGGCCAGAGTTGGGAGAGAAATGTGCATTCTCTCTCCAGAGGATGACATCTTTCCTCCGAGTCTTTTTTTTTCTTTTTGCTGAGTATTACGTGCAATTTATGTCCTTCTAAACTTTGTGAAGGAGAGGGAGGATGGCTTTGTGGGGATGATACAGGATTGGAAATCAGGAGACATGGGTTTGTCCTACCACAGTTGGAGGGCAGTCAACTCAATGGCACTCTCCCTGGACCCCACAGAGGAGTTTTACAATTCTGTTTGTAAGGGTGGGTTTAGAGACTTGCACTCCTCCAGCGTTCATGTTGTGGGGCTACCCTGCAGTAGCAACATCAGGAGGACCAACATAGCTAGAATTCCTCCAGGGTCACTCAGGAAGAACATGTTACAGTGACAGCTTTGCCATCTTCTAAATAGGAGCAGTACACACTGTCTGCAGTCCCTGAGCAAGTCTTCTAGAAAGCATGAAAAGGGGTGGGTTACGTTCCCTGTTTTCACTCACACTTCATCAGGGGGAGGCCAGTGTTAGCATGGAGCTGTGGCTCTGCTCCCCAACCGCTCTGTGGCTGCCCAGTATGCAGGGATTCTAGAATGGGGGAGGTGGGTTTCCTTGCATCCTTTCCCATTGCCTTGCATACCCAGCAACCACCAAGCTCCTTTTCCAGAAGAATGTACACAACACACTGCTGGAGGTGAAAGAAACACCAAATACTTGTAAAGATTGTTGCTTTCACTGTGGATGGTAGTGTGACATGGTAGGGATTTATTTCTGTGTTAAATACAGTGCTTTGAAGGGCTACAGATCTCAAAAGAAAAGACTTGTTTTATAGTCAGAGGCTAGATACAGCTAGTCAGAGTACATACTGCGGAACAGTCAGTTCTTCTAGTCTGTCCCAGCATCCTGCTGAGCAGATAACCTTTTCCTGGAAGAAGGGATGTCCTTATGTATATACCATCTGACTTCAGAACACATTATCTGCTGTCATCATTATCTTTAGTCTAATGGGTTTTGGTACTGTGTACAGATGAGTTGTGAAGACAGGACTTACCGAATTTGAAAGTCAGGTTTCTAATAAAAGGAGTCACTGGTAAAATAAACAATAGCAATGAACAATAACCAAAAAATAACCTCCCTCCTTTCTCCCACCATCTCAACAACTGGCCTAAAAAGCAACTGTAAAGCACAAAAATAAGGACAAAATATATACATTTGTTTTATTCCAGATTGTTGTTACAGAAGCATGTATCCTTTGTCACTGCTTTTTGTTGCTAAGAGAAAATTTTGGAAATTAAAATTATCCCAGTGCCATTCTGTATTGTCTTCAAGCAGCATTCTGAGGGAAGCACTTAACTGTGAAAAGCTAGGGATGAATCTCTGTATGGTCTCCTTGTTTTATTTAGTGACTGTCCATCTGTACAATTATCTCTGCTTTCTTGGGTCTGGGCAAACGCTTTTTTCACCAGCCTGGTGGCCTATATAACTAACGTCACTGAATCCAATCTGGCATTTTTTTCATATTCAATTTAAAGTTTTTTTTGTTTCGGACATTGCAGAACTTTATGCAACTTCTCTTTGTGCTGATCATTTTTGCCCCAAACCAGCAGTCACGGGCAATTATTAATTTCATCCACATACAGAAAGCTCTAGGAAGTCTCTAGTGCTGAAGCAATTCTAAAGGGAAGTCACTTAAACATATATACCTAAAGGGATGAGCAAAAGGCTAATATCATACTTTCTCCATTGATCTGGGTCTGCCAAAAACTGTGGCTTACATCCAAAACTGAACAGTCCTGAATTTAGTAGTCCAGGAATGACCTTCTCAAACCATGTTTGAGAACATTGTTAAAAAAAATTTGATTCTACACAAATCTCTAACATGTTTGATTTTATTATGGTGACCTTGTTGTTAACCCAATCGGTTGTTGTCAGAATACTTCAAATAATGTCTAATTTTGCTGTCTGGTTAAATTTAGCTTTTACTTTCTGTATGTATTTGTGTTGGCATGCTGGAACCTGTATTAATATATGATATATCCAGGATGTATAATATCCTCGTAGATTCTAGTCCATTTATAAACCTCATTGAATTCTTTAAGGATATCTTTTTCATCCTGTTTTGTAGACTAGTTGTACACCCATGTGATCATCTGTATTTGCACACTGCTCTTTAATGCAAGTATGTTATTTGTGTTGCATAGTTTCAAACTCTAGTGACTGCTATCTCTTCTTATATAAACATGCCAGTGTGGCTTTGCTACATGAGCTCATTTTGTGTGCATTATCAAACATGCCTTTTCATTTTAACAGTGCGCTATTACTGTATATACTGCACTCAGCTCCAGTATCTATTTTGAAATCTATGTTTGGTCATTTATTTCCTTTGTCAGAAATTGGAGTTTTGCATAATCTTGTGTAACACCAACATCAGCGGGATTGAGCCTGGGACCTCTGGAGCTTAGTGAATGAAGCTCTACCACATGAACTAAAAGCTAACTGGTTATTAGTTAAGCTGAAGAGTAAACTAATTAATCTCTCTCTCTCTAAATGATCTTGGTGCCACTAGATGGGGCAGAACACCACACCCAGGAGGTGTGTGTGTTACACTTGCACTGTAAATGTTATTGAGACCTAACCAGGAAACTGTTTCTACATCATCATCATTTGGCTTTCTCCTTCAGCTGTATATTTGTTAACATATTTTGACTTTCTATTTCTTTTAAAATTTGGACTGCATGTGGGAATGGTTGCTCTTTTGTTGGACAATTTGCATGATATACTGTAGTTTTTTCACATTTATTCCGAACAAATATAATCTTTGCTATTTGTTTATTCTGCCTCTATGCCTCAGTGAACATTTTTTTAATTAGATGCAGTTCAGTTCTTTCATTGCTTGCTTCTCGATTCAATTGGGAAGCATAGTTTACATTAGCCCTGTATTTAATTACTGTTCTTTGCAAAGTTAAGTTCTTTTCTTAATCTTACTTTGAACTAGTTATCAGTAATACCACAGATAATTTACTCTCTAATTAGTGCATCTGTTAACTGTTCAAAGTCAGGTGACTTAGTTTTATTACTTGTGTCTGTGATCACTATCATTCACACAATGATCAATGGTCTCACCTGGCAGCGGGTATCTTGTATTGAGAAAGTGCCTTTCCGAAGTGTGGATCAAAATATTCTTGACATTTTTGAATGACTTGGTCTAGTTTGTTATTGATGGAAATACGTGTAGATCTCCAGTATCTATGGCCTTGCCGCATATACAGTGTGGAGGATTTTATCCTCTGCAGTATCTCTTCATTACAACTTGGAAGAAATAAATTCATAAGAATTAGCAATATTCTCAAGTAGAATCATGAACCCTCATTTTATGGAAACCTTGGAGGACATCTGAAAACTCAGTAAAAACTGGAGATTTGACTAAATGGAGGTTGCTGGAGAGCTTCAGTTCTGCTCTACAAGTCTGAAGTTACTGTATGGCTGTGTCCTGTATGGCTGTGTCTATAGTAGAAAAAAAGGTTGGTTTTTTATTTTTTACAAAGAGAGAGCTATTTTATTGTAATATCCTTATGTAGACAAGGTAGCTTTAAATTTGTTAGTCTCTAAGGTGCCACAAGGACTCCTCATTGTTTTTACCTTCATGTAGATGCTCAAGGTAATCCATAGATCCTCCTCTGCCCCCTGGATTTACCTCCACAAGCTACATTGAAGTAAAACTACCACTATGTTGAGGTTGCCTTGTTTACACCTGGATTTTACAAGAGGACTGACAGGAGATAGTTATCTTGTTTAAATAAACAAACAAATCAAAACCAAACCAAAACCCAACATCTTATTTGCTAGTGAAGGAAGCTGTAGAACAGTGGTTCTCAAAGCCCGTCTGCTGCTTGTTCAGGGAAAGCCCCTGGCGGGCTGGGCCAGTTTGTTTACCTGCTATGTCCGCGGGTTTGGCCGATCGCGGCTCCCACTGGCTGCAGTTCGCTGCTGCAAGCCAATGGCGGCTGCAGGAAGGGCGGCCAGCACATCTCTGAGCCCGCGTCACTTCCTGCAGCCCCCATTGGCCTGGAGAGGCAAACTGCAGCCAGCAGGAACCACGATCGGCCGAACCTGCGGATGCAGCAGGTAAACAAAGTGGCCTAGTCCGCCAGGGGCTTTCCCTAAGCAAGTGACGAACTGGCTTTGAGAACCACTGCTGTAGAAGACTGAAGCTAAGCTTATGGGTAAAGCCCTACTTAACTTGCAATATTGAGGAAATTGAGGATTCCACAGTATTAGGCTTCCTCTGCAATTTTGCAAGCAGGAGCCTCACCCTGTATGAGGCTGACAGTGGGAGCCCTGGCCATCCCAGGGCTGAGAGCAGAAATTTCTGCTCTCAGGCCCAGGCAGCCACTCTCAGCCCCTGGTGGTCGACAGCGGGAGCCCCCGCTCTCAGCTCTGGGTGGCTGACGAGAAAATCATGGAAAAGTAATAATGGACTTTATTACTGAAAATAATAAGGTACATTATTACTTTTCTGCAATTTTGCAGGGCTTGTCCGCAACTCAGCTGCAATTTTTTGACAATCATCCTGCAATTCAAGTAGCGTCTTACTTATGAGGTATCTAAGCACTGCATGATTACATTTCTGCTGAGCAATGTAGCGCTGCTCCTGCAAAACTCACCTTCAGAGTTGTGGAACATCAGGGCTACTCACGTTATAAATTTCTGACTTGCTTCTGTCTTCAGTATAGGCAACAAGAGGAAATAAGCCATTCTCAGTTAATCAGGAGTTTTGGTTACTCAGAGTTTAGAGAGTAGGGATGAATTGTAATTACATGTGGCTAGGCAAGCCATTCATTCAGTTTTAAGATGGACTGTCCTGTTTTTGTATGGCTTGTCCACATCAAGTACTGACATAAAACTGGAAGTGGTTTTATATGCTATGATGCACAGAGGGCACTATTTTACGGAGCATGACACTCTGTCCTCACTGGTGAGACTTGTACGCATGGTGTGTGCGAAATCATGCTGGCAGGTGGGGCAACTGAGGGGATGTCCTGTTTTCTGGAGATGCATTAGTGGCCATCCTACATGCCGTACATCATTTACTGATTACAGCCCAGCGTTTGAGAGGCCCTAATCTAATGGAGAACATTTCTTGAGAATTGTTTAGGATTACACAATAAATCTGTTTTATTATTTTTAAAGTAAAAGTTCTGGTTTTTTTATTACTAGAATGATAAGCATTCATGCTTAAAAATCATCTCTGGTATAGCTCTGTTTGCTGTAAAGGAGTTACACAAAGGATTAATTTGATCCTTTCCTCTTGGATTGCAATCAGTGCCACAGAATGTAGTTGTTTAAGATCTAAAGTAAATCGGGTTGTTAGAAATTGCTGGATCAAAGTCTTAATCCTCTTTGGACAACTATTCATTTAAAAAACAAACAAACAAAAAAAACAAGGTTACATTACTTTTAGACTGAGCTAAGCTACCTTACTTTTTTATCTAGCTCTCTCATGCTAGCTAGTGACAGTTTAAGACCCCATTATCATATGGATTTATGATAATGACACTTATCAATGGGTGGGAAATGTTATCAGCAGATACCGGAAAGAAATACTTTGATATTACTGAATGGATTCTCATCTTCATTTGTCATAGAGATCTTGGCTCAGGCGCTAGATAACTAATTCAGCAATAATAAAGAAATCTCATAAGAGATGCATTTTCAACATTTTACCACCTTATGCTTAAAAGGATCACTTTACTGTGTTATTTCTGGCACATGAGAATGAAATGTGTGTTGCAGTGCATTGACTTTAGAATCAGTATTATGGAAAAGGCAACTTCATTTAAGCTGCCTGCTTTTACACAAGGGGCTCTCCATAAATTTTCCCCCTTAGCATGTGATTAATTCTGTCTACTGAATGCAGGAGCTGCAGAAAAAGAAGTGTGGAACTAGGGAATCTATTAATATTTTCATTTTAAACAAAAGCTTTTTCACATAACAACAACCCAGGAGTGTAATCAGTACCGTTGGTAAAAGAAGTCTATATTAACCTGACAATGGTTGTAATTTTGTCTCTGAAAAATAAATAAATACATTATATATGTGGCTATATTCCATTGTTCAACTTGTGCAGTTTGAAATGAGAGGGAGATGGCAGAGTGAAGATTCTGCATGGATTCGTTGCCGGAGGGATGGCCTCTCTCTGAGAATTCTGTTTTTAATACCTGAAGCTTGGTGCAATCTGATCTAAAGGCAAAAGCAAACCAACCCAACCCTCTTCAAACTATTTTGAGGAGCACAAGGGGTAATTCATCTCTTGGATGGTTGGTTGAGCAGCATCCAGTGAAGGAGTGAGCTCATCATAGCCTTCTATATAATGGGATGGTGGACTTTTAATCAGGGGCTCCTGGGAACCCTCCTGTAGTTGGTAGAAGTCTGTTCTGAGACATTGGGTCTGATTCTCTTCTGCCCTGCCTCTTGTGTAGGCATGTACACCATTGCACAATGAATGTAAAATGCTACCATTCTGACATGGTAGCATTTTAAACTCACCTTGCACTGGCTCAAATAACCTACACATGGTGCAAGGTAATGAAGAATCAGGCCTGTGGTCTATATTTGCAAAAAGTAACAGGCCCTAGTGAACCTCTTTTATAATCTAATTGCTGCTGAACATCTTTTGTAACATGCATTGCTGCAACTTGTACAGAGGAGAGAAAAAAGATTGTGAAAGGAGAAATAGGAAAGTAAAGCATGAAATATAAGGTGATGTGCTCCTGGCACTGACTCTTGCCTACTTTTTTAGATTAGTGTCTTATACAATTGTTTAACTGAAATTATCTGCTGTATTTTTAAAAGATCTCTGTGTTTGAATGAATGCAGATCAATGACTGCAAGTGACATTTTCTCCTCCATGCTGTGGGGGCTGATGTGGGTTTGGTTTCTTAATAAGCTTCATATATTGTTGAGTGAAATCATTACCTTGACTGCTCTCCTTAAAGGTGCGTCTTTTCTTTTATCTTATTGGGTTCTTCCACAGAAGGCAAAGGGAAAAGGAGAAATGCTCTTCATGACTTCAGAAAGACAGGCGAGACTATGCTAATTAGATCAGACCTATCACTAGTGGGAAAAACCAAGCTGTTAAACACCACAGAGCAATGTGCCAAGAGATGCAGCAGGAATAAAGGCTTTTCATTCCCTTGCAAGTAAGTTATTACAGTCCTAATATTTTTGTTTCATTATTAAAGTGACATCCAGCCAAGCACACCACTTTCCTTGACATCAATGGGACTGCCACCTTGAATAGACTGTATAGCCTGAAGTTTGTGTTTTGACAGCTGTGATCTTGCTCTTCATGGTCAGAGATTCTCTGGTCTTCTCAAACCCTTAACGTGAAATTGGAGGAGTTGTTCTCTGGTACAATGTGATCAAACATTTTGGGCTGCATAATAATTACAAATGGAAACTCTGAGCGATAAATATCCTGAGGTGCCTGCTGTCTTTGTCAACACATCTTGCTGCTGCTTGCTTCCCTGCCTCCAGTAACGCTTGATCTATACTCTCTTTTGAAATAAAACTCACGATTTTGTCCACTATGCAATGGACCTGAATTTTCCCTCTGGCCTGTATTAATCTATGGGTGTAACTACAAATGAAAGAAAATGATTGCAGAGGAGAGATGCAGATAACTCCTGTGCTGGCAAATAGGATCCACCAACACTGACGGCTGTGGAAGTTTTACTATCGACTACAAATGGGACCAGGATCAGATGCTTTATTTAGAGAACCTCGCTTGCAGAGATTCTCTTATAGAGGCTGGTCCTTCTCCCATGAAAGTCACCAACAGTGGTACAAGTTCTGGACCCTAAGGTCATTTCTCCCCTCCCCCCACTCCACTCTCTTGCCCCTTGTGTACTCATGTACATCTGTGAAAAATGAGTGCCAGGTGGGTGTAAAATGCTACCTGATGAGAATGGTAGGTAATATTTTGCACCCAACTGACACTCTCACTTTTCATGTAGTGTAAATGACTATGAGCTTAATCCTGTTCCCACTGAAGTAAGAGTCATAACTCCCGTTGTCTTCAGTGGGAACTGGATTCAAGATAACATCGGATCCTGCCCATTGAGCTGAGCTGGAGGAGTGCAGAAATGAGGCCCACAAAAAAGTTACTTACGTTTCATAATATAAAAATTATTTCTGAACTCTGCCAGATTTTGAACAATGCTAAATTCCTGTGTCTGCTCAGGAAAATTGCTTCAAGCTTTCATGAGTTGTGGCTGCTCTGGCTGTTGTGTCCTGAAAAGTAGGTTAATACATGTGTGTTATTTTAATCCATTATGAAAAATAATCTAGAACTGCTCATATTTTTTCATTCCTGTCTCGTTTGTGAAGGATTTTCCATCATGACTGTGGCCGTTGCATTCATTCAGGAGCAAATCCTTTCCTTTGTGTACAGCCTGAGTAAAAAGGCTGAGTACTGGGGAGATATACAAGGGCTTGGGAGGAGTGGAGGATGGGAGGAATCCTGCATCCAGCTGGCGGAGTGGCAACACTGTCCTGCTTCTGATGTTCACTTGCTTCATGAGTTTGAATGAACATCAGATCTGCCTAATCATGGATCCACAGGCCCAACAGCTACTGCTTCCCTAGGCTACCACCAAACTCCCCTTCCACGGTGTCAGATAGAGATTTCCATGATGCACAGCTCCATGCACTGTAGGAAAAAGCCTTGCCTCGGCTCCCAGAAACCAACCCTCTCAGGCAGCATTAACTGGGCTGATTTTATGTATCCAGGGCCCTCAATTGGTGTGTCTTGGTTTTGGCCCTAAGCCAACTGATACAACATTTGGCCCTAAGCATTGATATAAAGTGCACAGAGGGCAACAGGATTTCTTTAATACCAGTGAAAAATAAATGCTTAGAAATGAATATAAATATTTAAAAGAATCAATGTTTAACTTTCCCCTTAAAGTTGGGATCCCAATCCTCAGCATTGTGCTAGTGCATGACAATCAAAAATGGAAATGACTGTATGCATAAGATAAAACTGATCAGTCAAGAATAATTTACTTTTTGGTTCACTGTCAGTTCCAATCATCATCATCATAATAAAAATAATTTTGGGGAGTGTAACAGCCCTGAAAATGTGGTCAGGAAAAGATTGTTAGAAATCTTTGTGGAGAGGGCTAAAGCTAGACTAAAAGATATCCAAGATGGAGCTGGAGGAGGAACTAAAGGAAATGGTTGTAAATGATGCATTCAATGAGTTTAGAAGTGAAGAGAAAAACGGAAATGAGTAGATTTGGAGAGGCAGATGGGAGTAAATGGTTGATTTTTGACAGAAAAGAGGAGATTAGATATGGCATCTTTAGAAGAACTGGGCAGAAGAGAGGCTGAAGAAGTGGCAGAGGGATGAAGGTTAGCAGTTTGGAGGGGTTGGAATCCAAAGAATAGGTAGAGTGGTTGGTGAGGATGAGAAACGGTGGTGGTGGTGACGGGGGAGAAGATGAAGGGGAGGGAAGTTGCATCTTATCTTATAATGTTTTTTCTTTGAAAAAGGCAATGAAATCTTGCAAATAGACAGTGGTTTGTGGCATTAGGATATGCAGAATTTTAGGAAGGAATCAAAGATTTTTTTAAGTCTATTAATAAGGCTGCACAAATAGTGGGAGTCAGTAAAGCTGGAGAAATGGTGCTATTTTGTGAAGAAATAAAATGGAACTGAAGGAGGAGTGGACAAACCTGCAGCAGAGGCAGTGTGGTAGGTCATGAGATATTCTACAATAGAGCTGAGTAGCATCAAAGCAGAGTCGAGAAAGCAAATGCTGGGGAAGAAAGGGGCTTAGTTTAGAGGGACATTGCAGTGGGAAAGAAGAGGCAACGAAGTCAGGAGTGGAATGAAAACAACAGCAAAGGACAGGGATGAGAGGAAAGGGGATTATCATAATTGTAATTATTAACAATAATATTCCTGACTCCACTTTGAGCTTCCATTTATCTTTAAGCAACATGGGTGAGATACTTTCTATACCACTGTGAGGCATGCAAGTTTCAATTAATGTTTGAGATCCTGAGGTGGAAGATTTTGTATAAGTACAGGGTATTGTCATTATTTTCAAGTTAATCAGCCGCACTCATATCTAGTGTAAGTCCACTGAATTGAAGTCAACTCAGTTGCACCTAATTATATGAGGAATGAATTTGGCCTATGGGGTTCAATGCAGTATATCCCCCTCTTTCTTTTCACACCTCTTCTAGCAGAAGAGGAGTGTCTTTTTTAGAAAAGAACACAACTGGGGCTTCATGTACTGCCTCAGCCACATTAGTCTTACTTTTAAAATAGAGATTTTTAAAGACAAGTGAAATCTGAAATTAGTGCAAGCAGCAAAACTGGTATTTAGTGCTACAACCACAACCACTTAATATGTTTATTTCTGTAGGCATGTCAGCACAGTTGTGAGTTTAAATATCAATTTGGGCTGCTTCTGTGCATTTCCCAGTAAAAATAGATCTATTGTCATAGTATATTCATTGGTATGCCATCTATCATTGCTGTAAACTGTGCAGGATTCCTTTCCTCATTGAGATTTTCATTTCAGGGCCTTTGCTTTTGACAAAGCTACGAAACGATGCCATTGGTTCTCTTTCAATAGCATGACGAATGCAGTGAGGAAGAAGCAAGACCATGCGTTTGATCTATATGAAAAGAAAGGTAACTGATTTATTCCCCAAGCAGAGTGCTACAGAGAAGGGAGTCAGCAAGTGACCTTTATGACTGTGTGTCTTGCCTGAGGAAATCATGGTTTGTGCATTCGAGGAGCTGATGTGTTGTGCCTTAAAACTCTATGTTTAAAAGATGCCCTTTATCTTTGCTGAGATACACAGCGCAGTGATGAACTGTATATTTATGAGCCTCGGTTGTGTGACCTTTAGTATTTATGTACCATTTTATGTGCTGGATTGCACTGCTGCTTACTTTACTATTTAAGGGCCTAATCCAGTGGGTTATTGCCATAGGATTTGGTGCTGCTCCTGTTTGGGTCACTGATGTCAGTGTGAATTGAAAGTGCTCAGCATGTACCTTTGGTTAATAAAACATTTAAATTACCTTTTCAGTAGCATTTTTAATAATGTTTAGGATTAAGTATTTTGAAAAAAAAAAGACACTTTGTAGAAACGCTAAAAATTATGACACAACATTATCATTGTTTTTTAACTTTTGCACAAAAAGCTGCATGCCTTTCTAGAAAAAAAAAACAACATAAAACTTTCCTGGGGAAAAAAAGGCTATTTTTTCAACAAAAATCCTTTTTGTTCAAAAATGTTTACCAGCTCTAATTTTCAACAAGTAAACAAGACTTTCCACTAGATTCTTCTTTTTTCCCCCCGTTTTCTTCCAACAGACTACATTAGAAACTGTATCATTGGGAAAGGCGCAAACTACAAGGGAACAATATCTGTTACCAAAAGTGGCATCCAGTGTCAGGCATGGAATTCTATGATACCCCACGAACACAGGTAAGCATAGTCTGAACATAAGAAGGGCAGACTCTTTGGAACCGTGCTGGTATCCTGTATGTTACAGTTAAAGAACATGGAGTACAAACATGTATGGTGCAATCTAGCTCCTGATTCATTTTTAATTTTACAAATGAGTAATGGGTCTTTGACCCTACTCTTTTTCCAGAATTTCAGACATTTCACCTCCCAGTGTCTGAAATGACTGGACCCAGAAATATTAGGCATTTTCTAACTGGGACCTTCCAGTGACCAACCTATATTTAAAATGAAGGATTTTTGGGATAGATGGTAGACTAGATTCTGAATTCAGTTATATCACTGAGTAACTGAGTTGCTCCATTGAATTCTGTAACCTAGTTATGGCCTAATTCATATCGCAGATCAAACCATTAAAGAAGTCTGAGGATCCACAAACTTTCTCTGCCTGCGATCCAAAACAGTCATATTTACTTTTGCCAGGGCCCCCAAGATCATTATCTTTTATAGATGCACATTTTTAATATTGAGATTACTTTTAATAACCACAAATGCCCCCAAGACAGCATGATGGTGTATATTTCAGGGGTGGTGGGGGTGGGGGGCACAAAGTGCTTCTTTGTGCTTCTGGCTGCTGCCGGGTGGATGGTTGTGTTGGGTGGAAGCAGCTGGAATGTATTTCTGGAAGGAAATTGCTATTGGGGGTTGGGTGGAAGCAAGTGCTACTGCATGATGATTACTCAGTGGAGGATGCTGCTTCTGGAATCCACTAGTGGAAGCATAGTGGGTGATCGGTGTAGGATTTCTAACCTGTACCACATTTAGCTTTGAAGGAAGGTGATGATTAAAGGTGTGTCCAGCCAGCTGAGTGCTATGGGCCAAGCAGTTGGCTCCACAGTAGTTTTAAGCAGTGTCTTGACTTGTAGCTGAGGACAGTGAAGAGAGGACAAATGATGAGAGGTGAACAGAGGGTAGGAGCAAGAAGCTGCATTAGGGCTGATCAGGAGGATTAAAGAGCAGTCTTCTCCTTCCTTTCTACTGATGGCCCTAGCATCCAATTGCAGCCAATCCATCTAACCAGTTAGGCTATTTCTTTTTTAAATGGGAGTTTACCACACTTAATACCAATCCTGGGAACCATCAAAGTCTATATATTTTTAAAGTCAGTGTGTCATATATTTACAGCTATCTATACATGTTATGGATGAAATGATCCATTAGATATCCCTTCTAGACATTAGAGATCTATAATTTGATGTTAAAGATGTAAGAGCCAAGTTCTGCCCTCATTTACACTGAGAAGTGAAATAACTCCAGATTTACATTAGTGAACAGTAATTGAGAACAGAATTTGTCCCTTAAATTTGCAGTGCGCTGTAAAATTCTGCAAAGCCCATCTTTTGACTCTTCCCCCACCCCTGGCCTTTGGGAAAGGGATAGTTTTACAAATATAGAATGGCGGGTTTGGGGGTATTAGTTTATCAGTTTTGGGTGCTTATAATTGTCTCTCTAGTTTGGTTCATGTTGCAAATCTTGTGGATTGTAAGCTTTGTTAAAGCACCTTGAGCCTGGGATAGGCATTTGAAATTAATAAACAAATCAATGGATGGCTTCCTGTTCATTTCTGGAGGAGCATTACCACTCTGTCCTTTTAAGTACAGTTTAGAAACTAACCTCACTCATGAAAGAGTTTCTCAGAGGAAGTTGGCCTTAAAGTGGAGTTGCATGCAGTCTGTAGAGGATTTGAGAGTACTGGCTGTCATTTTTAGAACTAGTCATAATAAATGCATGGAGAATTGTTTTGGTTTATATTTCCTGTCAGATTTAGGATTACATATATAATATATAAAATTAAATAATAACACAGCAATAATTGGAGAATGGTACAATAGCTATAGGATTTAATTTTTGAGCTGAGAGCCTGATCCTGAAAGGAACTCGGAGTCCTTAGCTCACACAGCACTTGAGACCTCAGCACTCATTACCTTTCAGAATCATTCTCAGATACTACTTTCTTCGGTGTCAGTGGCAAAACTCCCATTAACTTCACTGGTAGCAGCATACAGGAAGTTGGTTTACTGTAAATGTATTTGGTTAATATGTTTAGTGCTTTTACTTTTGCATTGTAGTAAGGAATTTGGATGGCTACTCATCTGAGAAGCATGCTGTGAAGCTGACTTCCTCCCACCTTGCACAATAGATTTTGTTTGAAAAGGTCATGATAAACAAAGTGGTCACATGCTAATTTTGTTTCTCAACATCAGAAAATTTGATTTAATCATTGGAGGTTTGAGTGAGATGGAATGGAAGCAAACAGTCGAGTGTTTGGAATTTACTAACATGTAGTGTGGGAGTTATTAGGTCAGTTTTGTCACAACATCTGGTTATCACAAGGTGGAAGTTGTGGAAAAAATCTTTTTTCCATACTCGTGGAAAGAAGTTAAGTTTACTAATTTTGCATAAACTTTTCCTCAAAACTTGTACTTACTTTATACTCTGGAAGGTTGTGCTTAAAATGATTATACTATTGTTATTGTCATTACTCTATATTCCAGTTGTGCCTAGAGGTGCCAACCAAACCTGGGGCCCCATTAGGATTTCCAACTGTCTAATCATACAAACTCAAATGCCTTTGCCTCACCCTGCTCACTCCATCCCCACTTCCTCTGTCACTCACTCTCCCCTACCCTCACTCACTGTTACCGAGCTGGGGCAGGGAGTTGGGTAGCGGGATGGGGTGTGGGCTCTGGGCTATGGCCAAGGGGTTTGGAGTGTGGGAGGGGGCTCCGGGCTGAGACTGGAGTTGGGGTACAAAAATAGGGTGCAGGCTTTGGGAGGGAGTTTGGGTAGAGGAGAGGACTCAGGGCTAGGTCAGGGGATTGGGGTGCAGGAGGGGCAGGCTGTGGCTGGGTGGCATTTACCTCAGGGACTCCTGGTCAGCAGCACAGTGGGGCTAAGGCAGGCTCCCTGCATGTTCTGGCCCTTGTATCATTCCCAGAAGTGGCTGGCATGCTCCTGGTGGCCCCTGGTGGGTGAGGGGGCAGGGGGCTTCATGTGCTGCCCCTGCTTGCAGGAGCTGCCTGTGAAGCTCCCGTTGGCTGGAAACTGTGAAGTCGGCGCTTGGGGCAGCCGGCGGAGACCGCCTCCCCACTCCCACCCCCAGGGGCCGCAGGAATTTGCCAGCTGCTTCCGGGAGCAGTGTGGAGCCAGGGCAGGCAGGGATCCTGCCTTAATCCAATTGTGCAGCTGGACTTTTAGCGCCCTAAAATCTCCCGGATTGGCTTCAGTAGCCTCTGGGAAATAGGGTCTGATTCCAGGAGACAACTGGCGAAACCTGGAGGGTTGGCAAGCCTAGGCTCCATTGTTCTAGGCACTGTACAAATATAGAGTAAGAGACATTTCTTGTCTGAAGAGATTACAAATTCAATAGACAAGGCAGACACGAGCAAGTGTGAATGATTTCAGAAATGGTTTTGATCCTGATCCTGGGGTAAATTGGATTGACTGATGTTAGGCTTTTGTAATGGTTATTTCTGAGCTGAGAGACTCTGTGATGGTAAAATAATAAAATGAAATACTCTTAACATTCAGTGACACACCGCTTAACACATGTATGAGATGTATTCTCCATCAGAAAAGTTTGCCTAGAGTTGTCTTTATCTTGCTTTTCACTGAGCTTGTAGCTGCACATACCGTACTCACCACCACACGTGTAGACAAAGTCTAAGATGTTTTGAGAGAGTTATGTGCTGAAAACGTAGAATAATAAAAAAGGAACAAATATGCAACGGGCAATGGTAAAATGAGGAAAATTATTCTCTCCAAAGACCAAGAATAGAAAAAACTCCCATTAAATTATGCTACCACATTGTGCTGATTGCAACCAGGATGTGAGTAACAGGGATATTTTCCAACTCAGTCTGCTCCAAGACTTAATTAACCAAAGGTTAAAAAAGACAAAAATACATTTTTTGGTGGGGTGAGTGGGAGTGGGTAGGGATTTTCCTTTTTTTTCCCTTTTGTTATTCATTCATACCATGAAGTTAGCCAAGTGAGGCAGCAACTGTAAGCTGTTCTTGTACTTCTTGTATGAGTTGGATCAGTTCTGCTGTATGAGTGCAACAACTGGTTAATTCAGTTTAAAGTGTAAAATGCAAGTGTAGTATCTTCTAAATTGGGGATTTGCACTGCTGACAGCCGTAGCACTACTGTACCCCCAGCATAGACAAGCAGAGTAGCTATTAGCTCTGGAGAATTTACCCCAGTTTCAAGCAGGAGTAAGCTCTATTAGTGCAAATAGTGTCTTTTCCTGTCTACACTGGGAGTTTCACCAGTCCCGCTACACCAATGGCTGTAATTAGAGCAAATCCCTAGTCTAGACAAGTCCTAAGATACAGACTGAAGTACTCACTCCAAAGAGCTCATCACTAAACACAGGAAATATATTTTTTACTTTACTGCAGTCTTACCTCCCTATGGGAATTATCCAAAATCCATTGAAATAAATGGGAATCTTTCTACTGACTGCAGTGACCTGTGGCATCACATCTAATGGCTTTGTTTCTCTCTCTGTATAACCCTTTTTACTCTGAGAGTGTGTAGAAAAGCGGTTATATTAGCTTTTAATGCTGAGAAAAATGCAAGACTGAGAACCATGGATATGGTCTTTTGGTTATTCACAGAGCAGATGCCTGGCAGGAACACTTCAAGCTTCTTCATGCTGCCTCAATTCTGTTCTCATCTGAAGGGTAGACTAATATGTAGACTCCATGCCCGCTTAGTCTGGTCTCTCTAATAAGACTGCCAACAAGGGTGAGAATTAGTAATAATCAAAGCGTGTTTTTGTTTTTGCAATATAGAGACACATCCATTAACTACTGTACTAAGAACACCAACTATTTCACATATTACCAAAGACATATCCTGGCATTGCTCCTTACCAGCTTGGCTGAGATGGCTATAAATCAGTGACCAAGAGGTGAAAGGCTCTGATTCTCATTGCTAGTCTTATGAGCCATTCAGCCTTCCTTTAAAATTTATAAATATGCAATATTACAAAATATCCTCACTATATTCAAATAATCCCAGAGGGAGGGTACATTGATACATACTTTCCAGTGATTTAATTCCAAAAAATATTCTTTCACTTTTCACAAATTGTCATCTTTTTTCGCTGCAAATGGGACTAAAATGTGAATTAGACATGGGCAAACAGATTCTGGAAACTTAAGAAATGGTTCACATATCACTCCAGTTCATAAAGAGAACCAGAACCCAAACTCCAACCTTTTCTTAAGTTTAATCATTGCAGGCAGGTAGCACATCTTCTTCCTAATTTCTGACTGACCCTCTGTTTTTGCCAATATCTGTCTCTGCTACATCAGGCCCAATGTTACAAACTTAGTTGGATTTGTCCAGTGCCCCAAAGCTCACAGATTTGGTTCTGGAGCTTCATTTTACCTTAAATCCTTGTACTGGAACAGATTTTGATTTAAATCTGAGCAGGGACAAGTTAAAGGATGGGATATTTGATGCACTGGATGAGTTACCCCACATGTTGTGATATACATTTAGATCTTGAAAGGTGTGTTGTGGGTGGTGGTGATCATTGTAGCATGGCTGCACATTTTCCATCAGTTGTTTTGGCAGGGTCTGATGCTGCTTTGAGTTGGTAAGTCCTGGTCTATAGGGAGCATGTTTCTGATTATGAGCTTGGTGAGCTTTGGTGGTTGTTTGAAGTTCAGAAGAGAGGGTTTGGGAAAGATTTCTTTCAGGATGTGGTCCCCATCAAGTATGAGTTATAATTATTTGATGATACCTCATGAGAGTTCCAGTGTGGGGTGGTAAGTTACAACTAGGGGTATACAGTCAGTGTTTGATTGTTTTTTTCCCCTGTATTGAAGCAGGTTCTCTTGAGGTGTTTGTGTAACCTATTCCATGAAGTGATCTACTTCTCTGATGGAGTGTCCTTGTTTTGGTGAAGGTGGTTTTAAGTGTGTTAAGGTGTGTATCTAAGGCTTTCTTCTTGGAGCATATTCTGTGGTATCTGATTGCCTGACTGTAGATAACAGATTTCTTGGTGTGTCTGGGATGGTTACTGGATCTTTGGAGGTAACTCTGGTGAGCTATGGGCTTCTTGTGTATAGTTTTCTATAGCTTTCCATTGCAGAAGCTGATCATAGTGTCCTGGAAGTTGATGCTGGTATGGGAGTATTCTAGAAAGAGTGAAGAATAAGTGGTGGTTGGTGAAGTTGTGGTGAAAATCTCTGAGGGAGTTTAGGTCATCTGTCCAGACAACAAAAATATCATTGATATATATCAGGTATTTCATTGGTTTATGGTGCCTATTTCCAGAAATTCTTCTTGAGGTGACCTATGAAGAAGTTGGCCTATTGGGAAGCCATCCTAGTATTCATTGCTGTTTCTGTGGTTTGGAAAAAAGTGCTTGTTGAATGGAAAGTTCTTAAGGGTGAGATGGAATGGATGAGTTTGATGTGTTTTGGGTGGATGTATGAGTGCCGTTCATTGTTGTGAAGATATCTGAGGAAGGCAGAGAGGCTGTCATAGTGAGGGATATTGGTAGATAGGGAGGTGACTTCCATGGTGGCAAGTATAATGTGCTGAGGGATATTGGTATCAGAGGGGTAGCCGTGTTAGTCTGGATCTGTAAAAGCAGCAGAGAATCCTGTGGCACCTTATTCTCTAGCTTGCTTGCTAGCATATATATACCTACCCCTGGAAATTTCCACTACCTGCGTCTGACGAAGTGGGTATTCACCCACGAAAGCTCACGTTCCAAAACGTCTGTTAGTCTATAAGGTGCCACAGGATTCTCTGCTGCTGAGGGAGATTGTTAATGTTGTGAAGTTTCTGGTTGAAGTCGCTTGTGTCCTGGAGAAAACTTGCCCTTTTTGTGGTGAGTGTTTTGAGGATGATTTCGGTGAGTTCTCATGTTCATAAGCATGCTGTGGCCAGATATGATGGGTCTGCCTGGTTTCACTAATTTGTGTATCTTGGAGAAACATGTAGAAGTTCTCTGGGGTAAGTTCATAGGGGAGGAGGTTGTAGAGTTTCTCTTGGAATTGTCTGGGGAAGGATTTGATGATATCCTTAAATTCCTTTATGGTGTGGGGGTCTTCTTTGAATTCCTTATAGGAGGGTGGTGTTGGAGACTTGTCAGTTGGCCTTGTTGATGTACTCATCACAGCTGAGGAATATGAGGGTGTTCACTTTGGCTGCTGCTTTGATCACTGTATGGTGGCTGGATTTCAGGGATTCTATAGCTGACCTCTTGGCAGTGGAGAGATTGTGGTGGATATGATGTTTTAGGATTCCATAGTCTTTTGTGATATAATGATCAAGTGTGTCATTTCCTCCCCTGATGGGTGTCCAGTCAGATAATTCTTTTTTTCTTATGACTGTCAGTGGGGACATGGTAGTGCTGGTTGATATCAACTTTGAATTCTTCCAGTTATCCACATGTCAGTATGGTATCAGTTTCAATGGTGGGATAGAAGTTCAGTCCTTCGGAGAATGCTGGTAATTCAGTTCCAGTTAGGGTAGCTGTGATAGGCTGTTGATTTTGCGGTGTTGCATAATGTCCATATGGTAAGTCCTTGTGCTCTGGTTTACCCTGGAGGTGAAGTTCTGTGGGTTTTGGAGTTGTTGTTGTTATAGATGGTTCCACTTTTGTTTTTATGTTGCATGGATGTCATCTGGTATTTTGATAGTTGTCTGGGGTTTTTTATATGATCTCCAGGTAGGTTTCCTCACTTTTCTCTTCCATTGTTTGAGAGCATGTCATGATTTCTTGTTTGCGGTGGTCCCTTCCAGAATATGTGAGATCCGGGAGATTTGCACCTTAGTTTTTCTGAAATCCTTTTGCAGAGTTGTTCAGAGTTGTATGTGGTTGTCAGAAGGTTATAAATGGTGAGTTCTCTAGGGATGTTGTTCTTTTTCTTGCATTTGCTCAGGAAGTAGATGTTGATGTTTAAGTTTGTCTTCCATCTTCTTTGTGTTGTGAAGTTTCCATATCAGATGGCAAAATTGTTGTTTGCAGTGTTGTTGTAGCTGTGTTGGTTACAGGATATGAGAGGGACAAAGTGGGTGAAGTAATATCTTAAATACTTCACTTAAGTTGATGTTTGGAAGTGTTTCTCCAAAAGTCTCTGCAGGAGCATGATGCTAATTTCCTACTTGGTCTCCTTATGCAGCATCAGAATGTCAGGGTTTATATAGGAACAGGATGGAAACACATTCCAGAATGCAATGCCTGGGTATGGTTACTCCAAGTGTAAAGTATAATGGAGTTGTTTTTATAATATGTAAAGAGTCTAGGTCAGTAGTTGTCATACAGTGGTTTTCATATCGTAAACTTGTATTACAACAGAAAAAAAGTTTCAGTACAGCTCTCCCATCTATCCATAAAGAAAGGTGATCCACCTGGACTGAGAACTCACAATCTAAGGGACAGTTTCTGCTACCTCTATACAGGTTGTGTAGCATCGTTAGAATAGATCTATCTATGTCTATATGTACTGAACACAATAGAAATTTAGTGAATTAGATTACCGTTAAATGACCTCATTTATGTGATTAACTTAATTACCATACATTACTTCAACTCTGCATCTATTTGACAAGCACATTTAAATGTAGGAGACCCTGGGGTGAAGTCATTGGACTTAATCGCTGAGTAAGGTGTTACTCAACAGGAATGAAGATGGCTGAATCTAGCTTTAGTCTTGTCATATGTTAAAATGAGAAACAGTATATAATTTAAGGTAGAGGTAAGGTATATGGATGTGTGTGCAAGCACATGTAGCATGTATGGAAAAGAAAGCAAGAGTTTAAAAAGCTGTAAGTATTCATGAATACAGTAAGATTCACAACAAAGTTTGCATGCTCTTATACTGTAATGATTGTCATTTTAAAACTAGCTTTTTGCCTTCGAGCTATCGGGGTAAAGACCTACAGGAAAACTACTGTCGGAATCCCCGTGGAGAAGAAGGAGGGCCTTGGTGTTTTACAAGCAATCCAGAGATACGCCATGAAGTCTGTGACATTCCTCTCTGTTCAGAAGGTAACATGACACAGTTGATACCATAGAAAAGACTTCTGCCCTGAAAGCAAGTATGTAACTGTTGTTAGTTATTAGAAATATTTCTATTTGGGCTTTGAACAAAGAATGGCTTAATTCTTAGTAAGAATGACTGATTTAGCAAGAGGTGTTTGAGTAATGATGTGCTTATCACACAAATTAGATCATTTGAACAGCTCTCTAGTTCACTACAGATCAGCTAACAATTTCTGTTGTGTTCAGTACATTATGAAAGCACCTGTTGCAGGTCTGTAGTTAATGCTGAGTTTAGTTTTTTTTGCTAGATAATGGATTTGAAGATGAATTCTGAAAATTAATTATTGTTTCACCTTTCAAATGATGCTCATGTTACAATCAGTAAGGAACAATTTAATTGCTGTAGAGCATTCTGATTGGGTACCTTCCATCAACAGATATTTATAAATAAGAACATAAGAATAGCTATGCTGGGTAAGACTAATGATTCATCCTGTCTTCTGACAGTGGCCTGTGCCACTGAATGAACAGAACAAGGAAATTTCAAGTGATCCGGTCGTCCAGTCCCAGCTTACGTCAGTCGGAGGTGAAGGGACACCTTGAGAGTGGTGTTACATTTCTGACCATTTTGGCTTATAGCCATTGATAGACCTATCCTCCATTAGCTTATCTAATTCTTTTATGAACCCAGTTACACTTTTGGCCTTCACAACATCCCCTTAGGATTACCGTGTTTACAGATTTCAGCTTTGTTTTCTTCAGGCTGTCTCTGTTTCTCCCTGGTTCTGTGTTCTGCCTCTGCCTACTCACCCACAGACTTACCAAGACAAACCCTTCAACCCACACAATCCAAAACCATAACCCTTTTGCCTTAAGTGAGTGATTGTGATTCATTTATCCTTATTGTTATGCTAATTAATGGGTGCATTCACACCTATTAATCTCAATTTGGTTTTAACGTTATCCATAATCAGGTTTCATCACAACTTATGTGTGTACATATATTTATATAATTGTCACACAAGCAGGTATCACTTATTTAATCAACATTTCCTGCTTGGTGTGTGTTTTATCAAAACTTGGATCTAGGTCTTCATTTAACACTCAAACTAATTTCTATAAAGGCCCAAGAAAGATGGTGGGTATGTAAATACCTCAAATGCTTCCATCCAGATGCATCCAAAGTAACTTGATTGTGAACTAACCTGGCACCAAATCTAATCATCTGACAAGATCTTAAAAGGAACCCACAGTGAGATGTTATTTTGAAGAGCGTTTCTTACACCTGTCAAATATCAGAGGGGTAGCCGTGTTAGTCTGGATCTGTAAAAAGTGACAAAGGGTCTGGTGGCACCTTATTGGAGCATAATCTTTGTGGGCATTCATGTGGGGAATACCCATGAAAGCTTATGCTCCAATACGTCTGTTAGTCTATAAGGTGCCACCGGACTCTTTGTCGCTTCTTACACCTGGGTGAAACTGATCATCAGGAAGTATTATTTTTATAATATTATAATTCTCTGTGCAGGACAGCTTGAGTTTATGACTGCAATTTCTTTCTACTAGTCTTATGAGCTACTAACATGCTATTTTTTGTTTTCAGTTGAATGCATGACCTGCAATGGAGAAAGTTACAGAGGGCCAATGGATCACACTGAATCAGGCAAGGAATGCCAGCGCTGGGACCTTCAGAGACCACACAGGCACAAATTCAGACCAGAGAGGTAAAATACCTCTTCACTGTTTTCTTTTAAAAATTACACATATTCTGGTACTCATTAGGCCTAACCTCAGCTGGTTTAAATCACCTGCATTGAACTTTATGGAGATATGCTATGTGAATTTACATGGTCTGAGGAGATACGTATGTCTGTATACATAGAGTGAGTGATATCACTGGAAAAAACCCTAACATAATAACAATAACAAAATAAATAATAATAATTACAAGTAGCAGTAGTACTTTACACCTACCAGAAATCTCAAAGCCCTTTACAAATACTGATGAATTTAGCTTTCCAATGTTAATAATTTACAATATAGCCACTTACTTCAATAATGAATAGCTAGACCCTATGCAATTATCAGTCTTAATGCTCTAGTTGATGTTGCGTAAGGTGTTAAAAAAAATCAACACTGATTTTCATCCTGGAAAAGCAATTATGAATGGTTAAATTCAGCATTTTATGATCAGAGATTTATGTTTTGGACAATAACTTGATGAGATATAGATGTAATGCCAAAAAGTAAGTCAGAAATAGCATTAAAAACTGCAGACAAGAAAGGTTTTATTCTAGTGCGTGAAATTCACCAAAGTGCAGACAGCCATCTGCAACATTTACACTCCCTTCTGGAGAGGCTATGTGGGTGGGTTTAGGCCACACATAAAGGCCTTTGAACCCTTACTGCATTACGGAGGGGGAACCTTACATGGGCTCATAATGAAACAAGCCTTTCTGAAAAATTTGATTTTGATTAAGCCCATTTATAAAATAGATAAAATAATGCTAACCTACCTCACAAGAATGTTGTTGGGATTAATTCATATCTGCAAATATCTGAGATCTTCCTCTGAATGGGTCCATATAAACTGCCAAGTATTAATAATGAAATGTAGTCATTATGCTTTAAAATAAGATACTGGTAGCTTTAGGCTATGTCTACATTAGAGCTTATGTCAGCATAATTTGTGTTGCTCGGGGTGTGAATAAACGAGAGCTATCCGGGAAAAAGAAGTCTGCTGTACACTATAGTTAGATCGATGTAAGGCACTAAAATGTAACTCCCACTGATGTAACTCGCCCACTTTACCAACTTCATACCTCCACCTGCACGAGAGGCGTACCACTTAGGGCTACGTAATTAGACTGACGCAGTGTCAGTGTGGGCACTGTTGCTTACATTCAGTGTTGCTGTCTTTCAAAAGCCATCCCACAATGTCCCACGCTGACAGTTAAATCAGTGCAAGTGCTCCTGGTGAGGAGAAGCACCTCTGACACAAGTTGCATAGCATGGACATGCAAAACCAATTTATTTACTGTAGTGGCTGTATGTTAATATAGCTTAGGTCAACTTAATTTTGTAGTGTAGACTTGCCCTAAGGGTGACATCCTGGCATCACTGATGTCCATGGGATTTTTGTTATTGATTTCAGTTGAGCCAGGATTTCATTCTAATGCTTGGATGATTTAGTTGGGGGTTGGTCCTGCTTTGAGCAGGGGATTGGACTAGATGACCTCGTGAGGTCCCTTCCAATCCTGATAGTCTATGATTCTATGATCCTGCATTGTGCTCTGCACAGACACACTGTTGCACCTTCATGGAATCCCATTGAGGCTGACGTGGCTTGGCATTGGGACAGCAGTTCCTCTCTATGGAGCACAACGCAGGACTGTGGCTTATATTTATGTATAGCAGAGAAATACTGAGACTAACAAGTACAGTTTAAAATCTGTCTCTTTTCATTACAACCTCCTGATTTATATCCCTGGTATGGAAATGCCTTTATACAACAACTTGACCTACAAGGTTGTAGCCCTGAACACACAAATTTGGAATATTTATGAACAGTAAAAGTTTTAGCCCCCACAAAACACTATTCAATTTTTTTTTAAGTGTGACAAATCAGAAGACCAAATTAATCACTGGTATAATTTAATTTACAACAGTACACTCATGTCAGGGTGCATTTGGGATGCAAACTTCAACATGAACAAATAAATAAGGATCATCCATTGGTGTTAAAGAGCAATCTTGGTCTGTTTGAAAAAAAATATGCAATATTCAGAACTTCAATGGCAAACTCTCTTCAAATCTAGAAATAGACCTATCTCTGACATTGGAGAAGTGTCTTGTTGCTTTCTTAGCCACTGAAGTCAAGGTTCCTACTGCTGTTTCAGGGGGAGGATGGGGAAAAACAAATAATAAACCTAACAAAAATCACTAAGGAGGTGTAATGGGGATCTGAAAAATCTCAGGAACCCTGAGAATCCTCCTCTGATCCAAGCGGCAGACTATGGTCCAAGGTACATTTGGGGGAAAGAGATCTGGAGACTGGACTAACTCCTACAGGGACATTACATAATTCTCAGTGACATAAATCTGAGATTGAGTTGGCCAGATTGCAAACCCATCATCCAGTTTATCCCTGCTACTTGTGGATACCTGTGAGGGAAGGGACACTAAATGGTCTTCTGCTGTAGGGATTAAAATAGCTACTAGTTGACTCCCAGGGACATGGAAAGGGGCAAGCAGATCTGAGAACACTGTAGGCAAAATCAGTAACCGAACAGGACAACTTTTGCCCCACTCACTCTCTCTGCATGTGAGCAAATGAGGGAGGTAAATTGGAGTTTTCTGTTCCCCAAGGTTAGAGGAAGTCTAAAAGGACTTCTTTCCCTGCTGCCCCACCCCACTCATGATACTCAGATTAGCTTTGTATCCTAACACCCTCCTGCAACCAAGGTCATCTGTAGTCCTTGCAGGGAGCAGATACCTAAGAATCTATTTACACTCAGGGTATAAAAGATGTTGAGGATACAGTCAGTGGCTGGTGCTGGAAATTTCCCCATTTCTCTGTCTATATGGCTTGATCCTGCAAGATGCTGAGCACTCTGGTGATGATTGTTAAGCCATAAATGATGCAACTGAAGTCAAGTCTGTGCCTAAGTGTCTTGCTGGACTGGGACTAAAGTGCTCACACCTTGCAGGATTGAGTCCTTAGTGTACAGTTGCATGATGGCCTTTAGGGGAAATGCGACAAAGAGTCCTGTGGCACCTTATAGACTAACAGAAGTATTGGAGCATGAGCTTTCGTGGGTGAATACCCACTTCGTCAGACGCGTGTCATTTAGGGGAAATGGTTCTGGTGATCCTACCCCCTACCCTGGCCCCATCCCAGGGACTGACCAGTTGTGGGGATCAGAGGAAGGTCCTTGGAAATATCAGGGTACTTTTAAACTTCGCCCCCTCTCCCAGTTTAGAACTTAGTAATTGTCTTGAAGCCGTAATGAGTATTGTGGAGCACACTTGCTGCTGCGGGTAACAAGCTTTCATGTTGCTATAGCCCTGTCTCCTCGCCCCATTCTGCAGGGTTCAGTGACAATAATGATTGAACCCTCTTTCAATTCTCTCCCTCCACACCTTTCAAACCCTGCTGTAGCATCAGGAGTGTGATTTGTCCCAAGGAAGGCAGGATTGTACAAACAGACTTTGGGATGAGTGTATGGTGGGTAGAGAACCCTATTGGCACACCTTTGTAAATCATGTGTAAATCATGTCCTCATAAGAAGCACATCTGCTTGCAATTGTGGGAAGGTCTCAGGTTCATAGGTAGTTAACATTTTTGTCCTCTTAAAGAAGTTTTCACAGTAATCACTTGGGCAAGCCTACTTTTTGTTCTCTTTCAAACATGCTGCAAAAAACCTGAAAAACCAAAGCATTTTGCATTTATTGGCAATAAATACATTTTACATTTATCCCCACATTTGGAAGTTTATGGCTGCTACTATGACCATTTAGATAAAATAAGTCTCATTATGTTTTCCCCACTTTTCTGTTTAACAGAGGCGAGACAAACATGGAAACAATTAAAATAACATGACAGTTTCAAACCTGGACAAGATAAAGGGAGGGGGAAGTTTTAAATATTTTTTGCAATGCTGGAAATGAGGGCATGACCTAGAACAAGCTGTGTTACCAAAATGGAGCTATCATTAGTAATAAAGCAATTGAAAATAGCTTCCAGTTTGAACCCAGGGTTGTTGCACTAGAGAACCTCTTTTCTTAATGAGTCTGGCATGCCAGGCAGTGTTTATATAATCCACACTTAATTTGGCTGTTTGGAAAAAAAAATGTGAGGCTTGTGTGTCTGTCAAGGGATGGCAATGCTCTAGAGTGAAGCAATTAGCTGAGTTACCCCATCTGGTGTCCTGCATGTTACGAAAACTGAGTCTCCCTCTCCAAGGGCCTGATTCTGCTCAGTGCTTCCTAGGAGGTTTCACCCTCATTTTCCTCTGTGAGAGTAGAGGGTATTCCCCAACCCCACAGGTCTCAAGCCAGCAGGCACTGTATCAAATTTGTCTCAGATGGAATTGCTTCTTTACACATCCTGTGCATGCCTGTATAGTGTTGCCAGCCAGACGTGCTGAACACATTTGTTGGTGTGGTTTGCAGATATCCTGACAAGGGCTTTGATGATAATTACTGCCGCAATCCTGATGGCAAGCCGAGACCATGGTGCTACACTCTTGACCCTGACACCTCGTGGGAGTTCTGTGCAATTAAAACGTGTGGTGAGTTAAAGCAAAAATGTATTGCTTCCTTTTCCTTTCCCAAATCTGGACTCAAATAGTCTGTTCTAAGTGGGTGGGGAATATAACTGTTTTTGTCCATTCATTGCGCTTTGCTTAATTCTAAAATAAAGCAAAGAACAGCCCTTACAATCTCAATAGTCTGCATAAGATATAATCAGCAATGCATTATTGAGCACTTTTTATAGTTATTCTATTATACACATGTCACAGGGCAGCATGCCACACTCCTGCCCTTCCAAAAACACAGACTGCACTGAGCTGTCTTCCTTATAAATACCACTGTGCAGTTTAGTTACAGTATTTTAATCCTTCCACCAATCCATAGCAATGTCCCCATACCTCTAGACACTGTATCTTAACTTTCTTACCCCTTCTCCCAATTAGGGGAAGGGGATAAGGTTGCTCTAATCAGAGGGACCCCTTGGTCAAGCTTGCCTAGCTTTCTGTTCCTCTCCTCTTCTTCCCCTTGAGCATGTCTTCATATGTCCTTTGATATAGCTTCCCTGCTAATGGGCTAATTAGATCATTCACTCACCAGCCCCAATCTGGCCTGGTAGTCAAGTACACCTTGTCCAATTAGGCCTTCTCCAGGCAAACCTAATTAATACTAATAATGGTACCTAGAGTGCTGGCTCAAGTGCTAGCCCTCATCACTCTTTCACATGTGTCCTCCCTTTTTCCAGCAGAAAGATACATCTTCTCTCTCACTTTCCCTCCTTTTCTAGAGGTACCACTAGGCCTCTGCCCCTCCTTGCCCTCAGGGTGTTTGTGTTGGATCTTTTTATAAGGTCCCTCCATTCTCCACCCACCAAAATCGCATTTGGTGGGTAAGGGTTGTCTCCACAATTCTGTTTGTGTCCACAGATTGTCACACCAAGGGCAATATGTTGGGCTGTGCTCACGAGGAAATCAAATTAAAAGAACATTAACATTACACAATCAAGCACAGAGTAATTAGGAAACGCCAACATTAAGGTTGTCTATGCAATCTTAATTCCACCCCTTTGAGTGTATGTATTATAATACAGAATTCAATTACATAATCACATACAACCTTTTAAACAGGGCTCCTACCTCATTCAGTGTTCAGGATGGATAGTGCTCACTGAATGGGCAGCTATTCAATATTTTTATCCTTATTCAATATGTGATCTCCTGGCTTGCTTACTGGACACAATTCAAACCCTTGTCTGAAGACAGAATTATTCATTTCCTTATAGGGTTTCTATAGTATTAATCACTATAGTATTTGAGTGCTTCATAAACATAAATAAATTTATTTTCATAATGCCCCTGTGAAATAAGGGGTGCTATTATTTCCCATTTTCCTGATGGGAATCAGTCACAGAGAGATTTAGATAAAAGTATCTACTAACTCTGAGTGGTAGTTCGAGGTGATTTTTAGTGTCCTTCGTATTATATAGCACTTTATATGCTCAAAACACAGCTCCCACTGACTTGTGTTGCAGCTGTGAGTGCTCAGTGCTTCTGAAAACTGGGTGTCTCAAGTTGGGCTTCCAGAGAATAAGGAACACATAATTAATGTCCACCTGTGAAAAATGTGGTATAAGTGACTTGCCCAGCATTACATCAGAAATCTGTGGCAGATGCAGAGATAGAATCTAGCTCTCCAGGGCAGCATTCAACTGCCTAAACCATAAAACAATCCTTTCTCTTCTTGCAGCCCCTGCCACCTTCACTATACACCTTTCAATTTCAGTAGCAAATGAAGCAGGGATCCTACAGAAAACACTCTTTTTTTACTACACAGCCATGATGAATCGCCACAATAGGTCCATCCTGTGCACTGAATGAGATGGATCCTTTGCAGGGGTGGATCCGGGCACCAGCGCTCCAAGGGCGTGCCTGGGGCGGCAAGCCACGGGGGGCGCTCTGCTGGTTGCTGCTAGGTGCCATTGACAGCTTGCCTGTGGAGGGTCTGCCGAAGCTGCGGGGCCAGTGGACCCTCCGTGCTTGGGGCAGCAAAATATCTAGAGCCGTCCTGATCCTTTGGAAAAAATAGGCTGGAATCACATAATTAAGGGCTGTGCCGTAATGCACGTGCACAAGCGACCAAATTAGGATCACACAGGGAACTTCAATTTTGGCATTTCTTGATTTTTGAGTGCTGGACTTTGCTACCTTAATGTCATTTTTAACATAGTTTTTTTTTCTATGTAAGGATATATGTACTTATGTCTTGAAAACTCTTTATGTGCAGTACTATTCTTCAGAGAGATTGTGGCTTTGGTAAGGTTTCATGGTTATAAATGACATCAGAATTTGTCATAGTTAGTTTTAAAGGTTAACTGATGCTGTTAGAAATCCACACCATCAGACCATTTATTCACGTGGAAGCTAAATTTATTTATATGTGGATTTAAAAAAAAGAAAAGAAAAATAGTTGAATGAACCTTTCTGATTGTTTGTTTTAGTTTTCATAGTCCTCTGTAATTTTTGGTTTTGACTGAGACCAGAAAAAGCCATTCTTGTGATATATTCAACTAGCCCAAAATGAGAGAGAACTGTAAATTGTATGAATATATGTTCTTCCAGTTTTCTAGCCTCTCAATGGTCAAAGTGTGGATAAAACATCTGGGGCCACATTCTGCCTTCTACCCCTGTATAGAGTCCAAGAGGCTGCATACAGTGTAAAAGCCGAATTTAAATCCTTAAATTTTGGGTTCTTATTCAATTTAAACTTATCAATGTTTTCAATTTTTGCCCATCAGTACTTCTGAACAGTCCATAGTCACTTGCACAGTGCTAGTTTTATGCTACTGTAACCTTTTTGGCCATGATTCACGTCTCATTTACCCTGTATTTAAGCTGGTGTAACTCTGACGTCAGTGATGTTACTCCTGATTTATTCCTTGATGCAGACCATCACTTTGAGCCTAATTCTGCTTTCACATGCATCAGCACCAGTCTAGAATAATTCCACTAAAGTCAGAGGAGTTACACCACTGTAAAAGTGGTGTAAAGGAGAAGACAATTTTCCATGCTGTATGATGTCTGTAAGGGGAGTGCCCAGAGCAGTGGCAACTTAGAAGTGACCCTGCTGCCTTATGTGATCAAAAATAGTGGTTTCAAAAATCTATACATCAGTTCATGTGTGACCTTGTGCTGAAAGATCTCTCCTGTGAACTTAAGCACCTCCTTGTATCTGGACTTTTTGCTACCTGAGCATCCGACTTTGGCCTCTTAGAACAACTGGGAAGTTATTAAGCCAAAGACATCATCTAGTTTGGACCTAGTTTTTGTCTCAGATATGAAACAGTTGAGTCTATACACCTAGTTTAAAGATTGTGAAGAGCAATTTACTTATTCGTTTCTTTACTCTTTATTTTTTACTGGGTAGTTCTTCCCACAACCAGTGGGAGCACCCAGAAAAATGGGCACCCCCAACTCACTCCACTCGCCCAGCACTCCTGCCATAGAGCAGAGTCAGGGCGCAGGGGCTTGCCCCACTCTGCCTGTCCACCTAACCCTCCTACCGGGGAGTGGGGGAAGCCCCTGTGCCCTGACCCCGCTCCCTGGCAGGAGTGCCAGGCAGGCAGGGAAGGGCAACCCTACTCCCTGACAGGAGGGCTGGGCAGGAGGACCAGAGCATGTGTGTGTGGGCCGGGGGGGAGGGGAGGTTGGAGAGAACTGCAGGTGGAAGAGGTGAGGAGGAGCCCCCCACTTGCTCTGGCTTAGGGCCCCTTAAACCCCTAATCTACCTCTATCCACAACTACTTTCGACATGTGTATTTTATTGAATAATCAGTCTCTGTTGTAACATATTCATGTACGTTTTTCTGGTAGTGGAGATTTTATTACTAAAAAATTTGTCTAAGTTATAATTTCTGACGGTTTTTACAAATGCAACTTTTATAAATGTTTATCCTTTGGCATTTCCAAAGTTGATGTGTCAGTGCTCTGAAGATTCACATCTGGCTTTGGTGGTCACATAAGCTTAACAATCAATGTAATTCTTAACATTCACAGTCTGATCCAATTTTATTAAAGACATATGCCAGGGGATGTTTTCCAAACTCTAGTAATGGCTCCTCCTCCCCTAACAGTTAAGATTATGTTAGAGTCTTCAAGAAATGCAATCCCAGTACCAGCCCTTCTAAAAATAAATGGCCTACATTAATGATCCTGAGCACTTTGCTCTTGATATTGTGATGAAATTGGGCTCTCTGCATTGAGGACACAGTCTTCTTTTTGATCTTCATCTGACATCAGGGGAAAACTAGATTTGAAACACTTGAAACTAAATTTACATTATAGTAAATGGTAGTGTTCTGTGTAAGGGTGAATATGTAAAAGATGCATGCACAATACAAAAATTCCTTTGATAAATTGCCTGATTCTGTTTCACATTACTAATCAGACAATAGTGACGATGATGATACTATTAAGCAGTGTTCTCATTTGTATACTTTCACAGCAGAAAAATCACCACTTTTTAAAAATCTTCAAACCTTGAATAAAACTCAGATAAATATGAGTTTTTTCCATTAAATGACGATGGATGTTTTAGTGCAGTGGTTTTCAAACTAGGATACATACATCCCTAGGTTACGTGAGCTCTCATCAGAAGGTATGTGGGAAAAATCTTATAATGGCTGACAACACATTTTATTTAGTAAGACTTGGCAATCTGATCAAATTGAATCTCCTTTCAATTAAAACTGCAGCAGCGTTGGTGTACCTCAGAATCAGAGGGTTTCAAACTGTGGGGTGCGGATCGCTGCTCTGGGCCAGTGGGAGCTGCTGGAAGTGGTGATCAGTAAGTCCCTCAGCCCACACCACTTCCAGCAGCTTCCATTGGCCTAGAGCAGCAAACCGTGGCCAGTGGGAGCCGCGATCGGACAGACCTGCGGATGGGGTAGTAAACACACAGCCTGGGCCGCCAGAGGCTTTTCCTACACAAGTGGCGACCCCTGTTTGAGAAACCCTGCCCTAGAGGTATGTGTCCCACAGTTTGAAAACCTCTAGAAGTTGTTTCTCAATAGAAGGCAGAAATCTGAGGGGGCACGTGACCCTGCATGCCCCCCCGCCTCATGCATTGCCTCTGCCTATCTCAGATAGGGGAGTGCAATAAGCTACATTATTTGGAAAGGTGTATGTAGCCTAAAAAGTTTGAAAACCACTGTTTTAGTGGTTAGGACAGTGGCTGAGGTTTTGGAAATCCTGGGTTCAGTTCCTTGCTCAGCCACAGACCTTTGGCAAGTCACTTAGTTTCTCTCAGTACCTCAGTTCCCCATTAGTAAAATGCGGATAATGGCACTTCCCTACCTCACAAGGATGTTGTGAGGATAAACAAATTAAAATTTGTGAGGTGCTCAGATACTAGGGTAATGGGGGCTGTGGTTAGATGTTTGGCTGCATATGTATGTTCTCCCTCTGTGCTGCCCCAGCCAGCACAGCAGACCTTGAGCGAACCACCCAATGACCACGAAATCCATTAAGGTACGAAGGCATCAGGCCAGGTTTGTTGTTGACAAAGCACAGTAATAGCACACAGCATACTCTACGAGGATACTAAGACATGTATACCCGTGACGATGGACACAGCTCAGTGAAAGATGAGGCTTTCCATTCCCCACTCGGCTGGACAAAGATACTCCCTTTGAGATGCATTTTTATACCCTGATACAAACAAATTAGTACTACCTCTGACATAGTTAGTTACTGCCACCTGACGTGGCTAGTTATTAACTTGTACGTGTTGGTTTGATCAAAACATCTTTATTACGTACTGTTATCCTGACCTTATCTTTAAGGTGGGGTCAGTGTGTTCCTGCTATCCTTGGGGGATGTTTCTGCACCGTCCTTAATATCGAGATGTTCTGGTACCACTTGATATCAGGATGTGTTTGCGTGATTACTCTGTACTTAGCACTTCTGAGGAATGAGTATATTTTGCAATATTAGCCCTATTCTTGCCAGATTGTGTGAGCCGGTCCTGCCTCATACCAGGCCTCTGATACAAGGGCTTATGTCTCAGGCTCTCTCCCTACTACAGGGGCCATATAAGTACTAAAGGTTGATGATGAAACCTCATACCCCCCCCCAATTGATAACCAATTACTGTATTATCTTCTCTAAATTAATCTGAAATTGCCTTTTGCTGCTATTATTACTATTATTTGTTGGCCCAGAACTTACTGTGTGTTAGAGCAGCTTTGCACAAACTGCCTTAGAGCTGGTTTACCCAGCTACCATGTGATTTCTCAGCACAGGTGAATTTTTGGCTTACAGTCACTTTTGTGCTCCCTCCCTCATACGCCACCCAAGCTTCACTGAGTACATCTCTCAGCAGCAGCTCAGGATTTGGTACATAGCATGCATTCGTATATATAACACAATAAATCCTGTCTCTGCACCAAGGCGTTTGCGGTTTAATTCAGAAATATAGTATGCGAGAGTTCACATGCAAGAAGGCAACACTTTTGGTGATGAAATCAATGTAGGGATGGCTTCATAAAATAAATGTGTGTTTATGGAAGGATTTGAAGGGGCAGAGGGAGGGGACTTGGTGTATCAGAAACTGAAGTCTCTTTCAAGGACAGAAGAGAGTATAAAAATGAAGACATAAAGCCAAGAGTGTGAGAAGGAGATGATGGGAACAATAAGGATTAGAGATGGATTCAAACTGCAGAAGCTGGATCTGGATTGAGGTTTTGAGCGCATGAATTGGTTTGAAGTTGTTCACATATGTGGATATGGTTTTGGCTTGGGCCAATTTCTAGTTAGGTGAGAAGATACAAAGGAGCATTAAAATAGCCAGAATGGGTATAGGAGGAAGAGAGTGCAGAGATGGAAGCAAGAACAGGGATTGTGAAGAGGGGATAAGGACAAGGAATTTGGGATTAATGGGAAAGGAGAGTGGATGCCTGTTATACTAATCAGAGTTGCGGGGTGGACTCAGTAATATGGCTAGAGTGACAGAGGAAAAGGATACAGTTAATTGGCCTACACAGGGAGGGGAAAGGAGACATTTTTTGGGAGCACAGAGAGGAGGAGGCTGCAGATGCCAGTCAGTGTGAGAAGTATTGAAAGCCTAGATCAGAGTAGAAGGGACAGAGAAGAAAGGATGACGTTTGGAGGGATTAAAGAGGCAGAAGTAACAGGACTCAGTGAGTGCCTGGAGGCGATGGGAGAAGGAGAAAGAGGAGAAATAACAACAAGGTTGATAGCGTGGGTCAGAGGGAGAGTGGTGCTGTTTTCACCACTGATTGGGAGGATAAAGAAATGGATCTCTTCTATTTTTGCCAACTAAATTTTTTAGAAGCAGAGATTCCCTTGCTGATTTGAATGCTGAGCTGTGACTTAGGGCTTGTCTATTCAGGGAGTTTAAATGAATTAACTAAAGCTGTGAAGTTAATGTGCATAAATTAAAACCTCCATGTGGATACTGTCATTCAGAAGTAAAGTTTTTGTAGTTGTAATGCACCAAGGTCACTTTACTTCCGAATGAGAGCATCCACGCAGGTGTTTAGTGCACTTGAATTTATGCACATTAACTTCAGACCTTCACTTAATTTGTCTTGACTTTCCTGAGTGTCCACATGTAGGCAAGCCCTTAGAGTGTCTTGCTGAAACATGCTACACAACTAAGGAAAGTGCAACTCAAGCTTCATATTTACTTAATATAAAGATGTTTATAGAAGTGAGTCAGTGGGAAGAGACTGGTGTTTAAAATTTGATAGTTACTTCCCACTTAATTTTACAATGAGGCCTAATAGAGGGTTATTACAGTGTTCACTGTGTGTAACTATGTATTATTTTCTCTCTCTTTATAAAGACTCCATCTCTCTACTTCTAGCATACTTTTCAATATGATATGTAGGAGTTCTGTTTAATCTAAAGATGAGATTCAGGGTCAAAATTTGGATCCCTATCTGAATTTTGAACACACTAAATATAAAGGGATTTTGGATTCAAAGCTTTTCAGCTCATTGTAGAGATGAGGGGAACTCTGAAATGTGTATCTGAATTCCAGACTAAGCTAATTGTTGGTGTTCATATTCAGGCTGTGGCATGTGCCAAGATATGACCCTCTGTGGGTTTTTTGGAGGTTCAACTCTAATTTATTCCTTTGTTATCCCTCAGGCAATGTAGATTAAAATTGGCACTACATGATTCTTCCACACCAATGCTATAAAGCAGGTATTTTTATCTCTGCTGTGCTGTATATCATAATAAAGCTACCGAGCACATAGAAGAGGTTGAAGAGCCAATGTTCAAAATATAGGGGAGGAAAGTGACCTGAGCTGTGGTATAGCCTAGAATTTCAAATTCAATAATAATGCAGGGCATGAGTTAAGGCTCTTTTGGGGCAGCTTTACTGTGCACAAGCAGCACCTGCTCAACAGATCCCCCCAGCTTCTCACTGAACTTTGGAGCATTACACTGGTCACATTTTATTATGACAGAATTGTTTTAGAACAGTTCCTCTACTGTATTAGGCACAAACCTGCTTGTCTTTAAAAAACAGGGACAAATTATTCCCCCATTTACACCCTGGTAATCCCATTGACTCGAACGAGTGTTGCACTGTATCATTGAGAGCAGAATTTGGCTCTGTGGGTTCATTGCGAATTATCTCTATACTCTTATGTCTCCTCTATACTCATTTCTTTACTGTGAAATTATCCAGGGAAGGAACAAATGTTAGTGTTGACTGCTCTTTTCCTACCTTAGTATTGTTGTGAGGAGTGGGATCGAGAAGATCATCCTCAGTTTGCCATGCAGAGCTCCAGATTGTACGCTTGTCCTTTCTCCCAAAATTTTATATGGGTTTTGTTTTTTCTGCGCAAGGGCTTCCTTTAATAAGTAGTTCATTTAAAGATATCAAAAGAGAAACAGTTTTATGAAAAATTGGTATTTTTGCATTTTCGTGTTTGGGGTGTGATGGTGAAAGTGTAGAGGCATAGAAGGGATGTGGGAGAATCTGTCACAGCTTTTTGCATTAGTCAGTGATAAAATTAATGGGGTTCCTTTTGGTCCTCAAATTGTAAGAAATAGTTTCATTCAAGTTCCAAAAAATGACAAATGACAAAATTATTTCTGCTAACAATTACAAAACTTCATAGGACAGTGTTAATATATAACGCATAGCACTTTTTATAAAAATGTAAAAACATACCACAGAATCATACTCCCTTTGAAGTCAGTTCTATCTTTTTACTAATTAAGGCCCTGATCCTGCCAAACACTTAAGCATGTGTAACTTTAAGCACATGATTGTTCCTATGGAACTCAATGAGACTAGTCATGCGATTAAATTTAAATGTGCATAAATGGTTTGCTGGATCAGGGACTAAGACCTGATCCTGAAAAGCAATCCATGCAGGACTTTTTGCAGGACTGGGACCTGATAGAGTTGGGTGGATGGGATAGTGTAAAAAAAGAAATAATCATTTAGATTTTTTTTTGGCCATATTCATATGCCTTTTGTATTTTGCCTTTTGCAAATGTTCATGGAAAATGCATTTTAAAGTTGCATCCTCGAGAATTTCCAGAAGCCAAATTTTAAATTTGGAGGCTTACATATTGGTATCAGAAGTGCCTTCTCATCCACTCAGGGAACAGAATAATACTTTGTGACTTACTTGACTAATTGGAATTAAAGGACACAGCTCAGTTTATGGATATCAAGTTCCAAATACACTCAGCTCAGTTTATGATTAGTACACAGAATAAACGTTGAGGAATAATATAATTAAATCAGTTCAAAGAATGAATAAGTCTGAGGAACTTGCAGTCTATTTGCAATTATTCTAAAGGAGGGGGGAAGGATAAATTCAGTGGATAAATTGTTCATTGTGAATAATTAACTCAGCTCGGCTAATTAATTATCACAACAGCCCTGTCATGTGATATTATTATATGACATTGTAAAGGGTGAAACCAAGATGCAGAGAGGTTAAGTGACTTGCCCAAAGTGGCAGAGATGGTTATTAGACCGGCACTTTCTGGTTCTATCTCTTGCCTCAGTAAGTCACTGCAGTCCTCGGTCTAGCCCCTTCCTCCAAGGGCAAATGGCAGTCTGGCTTAGCCACTCATCACTGGCAAGTGGGGAGAAAAGGGGTGGCCACTTACTGCCCTCCTTCAACTCTCCTCCACTGCCTACTTTCCTGGACCCCTTCCCCAAAGCCCCAGCACCTTCTCTGCGCCTTTGTGATAGGGCCCCAGTCTGGCAATTGTCAGCCTAGAGCTCTCCAAGCCTCTGCTAACCCTGCCCACCACTGGTCCTTCTTAGGTGCTTTTCCAAGAGCCAGTTCTTCTCCCTTGCTTTATTTATAAAATCAGTAAAAATATTTTTAACAATGGAAAACTAAAGAACAGCTACTCTCTTTAGTGAATCCACTCTAGAGGATGCATTTACCATCTTGCAGAAACCTAGGAATGCAAGGGACATCACTATGGCCTTTTGGCTTTGGAATGAGCTTGGAAATCATAACTTCAGTGCAGAGGGGCAACTTGTGCAGATGGACTGCCTTGGGAAGGGGAGACAGGCAATTAATCTGACTATGAAGCAGAGGTAAAAGCAGCCAACAGATGAATAAAAGAGAAATTTAGAGTTCTAGCACAGACAGATACATATAGTACCACTGTGCATCTTGACATTATTGACTGACGTTAATAGGATCTTTAAAATGAGGAATTTGAAAATAAGTCGTACAGAAATGCTATGTTATAACATTTTGTTTTCCTGAGATCCATTCCCTTTGCAAATTAGTGGAGCTGGCTGGAATTACTGATTTACTAAGAATGAACGACATTATCAATAGAACATATCTATATTATTCTAATTGCTGGAACACAGAAAAATAATTTAGAGACTGTTTATTAACATATTTACAGTTGAAAACTATAGCTGGTAAATTAACTTGTAAAATTACTCACCAGACTATGAACAAATACCAATTAGCAACATTTACAAAATGATTCTTGAATAATTATTTAAAAGTGGGTTTTGGGGGCGTTTGGAAGACACTGACATCACCGTAGTGTGTTTAGTTTTGCATCACTTAATAAATTTTGTGCTACATCTTTCCCATCAACTTTTCAAGTATAGGAAATAAAAAGAGGCTTTCAAGCGTTTGAAATGACTCATTTGTGAAGCCACTGTTTGTCTGAATTTAGTTCAAAACAGCCCAGACTAGGATTAATGCAGATCATATTGACATCTGTGAAAGATCTTGAGTCTGATGCATTTGTTAGTCTTGAAAATATTTATCTCTCTCTAGAGAATTCGGATCTCAGGTTTCCAGAAGATAGGACACTCCTTTTTCTTAACTTTATGAAGCATAAAAATGAGTAGCTTAAAGAAGCATTAGGACATTAGCTAATAATAAGCTGTATTGCTTTTTAAGTACGTACTGCTCACTAATCCATCATTGATATTTTGAGCGTTTGGAAAAAAACCAACTACATTAGGGTCTGAATCCTGCAAACATTTATGCATATGCTTCACTTTAACATGTGGGACGTCTCATTGGGGCTACTCAGTTGCGTGAAATTAAGAATGCATGTAAATACTTTCAGGATTGGGATTATAATAACTAAGAATATCACTCTGACACTAACTGCTGTAGAAACAACCTAGTATCTCTCTATGCAGCAAGATTTACGTAGGAACTCTTATATATTTCAGACATTTTATGCCCTAATTCTGAAAGCAAATGTGCTAACGTGAGTTTCTGCAGCTGCAGAGAATCTCATTGGTCTTGTAAAAGTTGAAAGGAACAATTAATTGTTTGAGTTGCCAGACTCAATCATCACTGACCGTGTCATCAGAGGCTCTGAATTTGAGTAGCTATAGAGGCTGAACTGCAGTACACTCACACCAGACTCGCTCTTAGGAAAAGAAAACAGCTCTTTTTCTCTCCATTGACAGCTCAGAGCATTGTGAACATCACTGATGCTGCCGTAGAAACGACAGAGTGCATCAAGGGGCAAGGTGAGGGCTACCGAGGTACCATGAACACCATATGGAGTGGAGTCCAGTGTCAGCACTGGGATTCCCAGTTTCCTCACCAGCACAACATCACTCCCGAAAACTTCAAGTGCAAGTGAGTAGCGTGTGCAGGTGTCACAGATTACAGGGCAGAGATCAGTTCCTGCAATTTAGACATTTGTGTTGCCAGTGGTTATTCAAAGAAAGGTTGTTACTTTTTTAATATCGTCGTCATTATCATCATTACTCTGCATGCTGACATGTTCATTGTTGCCTCTGACATTGGAAACTATGTGAATATTGCAAGAGTGTGCTATAAATAATCCTTACTCTTTGAAACAAAAATTATGGGTTATTATGGGTCACAGATAAATTGGTTCAATGCTGCCTTTGTTTTTACACACTGAAGACCCTTATCCTAAAAACACCAATGAGCTTAATTTTGACCACATGACTAGACTGATTTGACTTCAGAGTTAGGTACATGTGTGTTTACAGTACTGTGGCCTAAATCCCATTAATAAGCCATCACTGTTTCTTGGAAGGAGACAATTGTTTATCTGTAGTTTTGATATGCAGACGTAACTTAGTTTTAGTGGTTTTTTTCCTGCCGTTTTAGCTAAACAATCTCACTGTGGATACTTGACATTTATAATATTTTATGGAGCTTTTTTATTTTGTCCTCTTGTCTGTTCTGTTTTCCTCTCATTAATGATTACATTTCTAGCATGTATTTTCATCACCTTGTCTAAATTTAATTACACTGGCCTGAGCACAAGACTTAAGTGGAAGAGATTCCAGCCCGAGTTCTAACCTTCGATCTCAAAAGCACTTGCTCTGTGGTTTTGGGCAAGACGCTTATATTTGCTGCATCGGTCCCTTCATTGACCTGGAGCATTGTCAGGGTTCTTTAATGTGTGTTATATCCTTTAGAGAGTTATCAGTAAAATGAACAATAGTTGGAGTAACTCGGATATAGGTGCAAAGCTAAAAGCATTTTCTCCTTGGGCAAGAGTATTGGATTAAAATCACTCATATGTTAACCTTTTGTATTCCTGTTGACCTCAGTGGGGGAATAGAATTGCTATTGGTCCTGAATCTTCTGTATAAATCTCATAGCTGTTTAAGCAGGACCTTCCTGAGCCCACCTAAAAGACAATCTGTGAGGCCATTCCTGCAGTGTTTTCTCAGCCAAAATACAATTGAGTCTTTGGCATTTTGTCTGAGTCACTACTATTGTAAGATTAGGCTCAATGTACAGTTTCCTCAATCTCTTGTAAAAAAGTAGCCCTGTAACAGTTCACCCTGAAAACAATAATGCGCTGATATGCAGGCCTTACTCATATGAGTAGTTATTAATCATGCTAGTAGCCCTCATCAAGTCAATGGAACTGCTTGTGTGACTGAGGAAAACCCATGTGAATAAGGGTTACAGGATCAGGCCTATTTATTATACTGTAAGTTATCAGTGACTGTTGCAGATGGGAAAATACTGTGGAATGTGAAATTGCAAAGAACGTGAGAACAGCTTTCAAGAGACTAGAGAATAAAACTTACATTTGAGAAGTTTGACTATTTAATTCAAGCTGTGAGAGATTTTTAAAGAGAGACTCCCTTGTGATTAGATTCCTATTCAAAAGGTAACACCTGTATAAGATTTCAACACAATTTTTTCATGTACTAAGATTCAGTTTCCTAATTAAATCAATGAAAAACTACAGGACACCATTTCTGTACATTCTACAGAGACATTCAAAGTACTGAGAACTTTAATGCTATGGTATGGTTTGTATTTTTTTTTAAATACTTTTAATAGGTTTCAGGTGCATCTGATGCCATGCAAGAATTTTGTAATCAGAGAAAGCTTTGAAAAAAATGATGGAAGTTCCCATATGGAAATATACTATATTTCAAATATTATTGTACTTAAAGTGAAATCCTATAGCTAGTCAAAATATAGATCTACTAGAGATGATTCCCCTATAACCATACTCCAGTTACAATTGCCTTACTTTATTAGTCCCTGTTTTCTTATTGTCTCACCTAAATCTCTCTGCACTAAATACTGATCAATAGCATACAGACCTCAAGGAGCCTCTCTTATTGTTAACTTGTAATAGAAAAGCAATTAGAACACAGCAGTTTTAGGTTATGCCTAATATAAAATAGCATATTTATTTTTATAGGGATTTAAGAGAGAACTACTGCCGAAATCCAGATGGATCGGAGTCACCTTGGTGTTTTACTACTGACCCAAACATTCGGATTGGTTATTGCTCCCAAATACCTAAGTGTGAGGTGTCAAGTGAACAAGGTAATTGATACAAAGGAGATAAAATATTTTAAGTTCAAGGTGCCAGATTGACTTCCTTGGACACTGGAATACCAAATTCTGATCTCAGTTACACCTATGCAATCTAGAGCAACTTCACTGGCTTCATTTGAATTTCACTGGATTTATAGTGGTGTAAATGAGATCTGAATCTGGTCTAGTCCCTCTAGTCAGGCAAAGGAAGCAACAGTGAAAGTGTTCTCCAACCTGGTGGCTATTGCATCAGATCCTCTGCTGATATAAATCAGTACAGCTCCACTGAAAGCAAGGAACTGTTCCATTTTACACCAACTAAGATCTGGATCATTGTGTTTTCTCCTTGCGATAGAGAGACCATCTCTAGATCATTGTCCAAGCCTAGCTATGTCTTGATCTCTCTGCTGAAATTGCCGACAAGGCTACCAGATGTGATGTATGGTTATTTGTTTGTTTTAATGTGGATTCCTGACTACTGGGAAATGAACTTAGACAATAACATGCAACCTACCCCAAATAGTTGTGAATTTTAAACAAAATCAGAAAGCATTCTAATCTGAACTTTTAATATTACATAAATTGTCTGTAGATATTTTCCTATTAGATCTCTTCTATATGTGAATTTGAACCTGCAAGATGCATTGTTATCAATGGGAGTTGACTACATTCAGCATCTTGTAGAGCATGCTCAGGCTTTGACCCTATTTTAGTATAATTCATAAGAAAATATTTCAGTTGTATTCCATTTATCTTAGCATCCCATTAAGATTTTTGGTGGGATAAGCAGCTTGGCATATTTTTGTATTAACAAGGATTAAATTTTGCCTCCTTTTTTTGTTTGTTAAAAAAAATAGTATGTTTTGGAGAATCTGTTTGGAATTAAAATATTTACCATTTAAATCAGTCATTTTATACATGAAGTCTTGTACTATTAACCATTTCAAATTATTTTACACATAAATGTTTGGTGACAGCACATCATGAAATAAACATACTTTATGCTTCATTATCAAGGCATGTTTTTAAACTGTATTTTAGTTGAAGGTGTGCTACTCCTTGGCCATGCCAGAGAACAGGAAAAGCTCCAGTGTTATCTATTGCTGCCAAAATCCAGAACCTCTCCTTAATGCGTTCAGAAGTTTTGTTCTCAATTCTGTTGAGGACATCTGGACTTTTTTAAAAAGAGCACACTATATCCTGGCAGCTTTTAGAAGTAGAATAATTTACAATGACTCTGTTAAGTTAACTGTAAGCAAATTATATTTAAACTGAAAAGCTTCCAGTTTATCAAAGAAAGACACAGTAAAAGTAAGTTATTACATACTATAGTTAAGACCTTAGGCCTCAAGAAGGAGATATATCATATAATTTCAGAAAGGTTCACTTTCTCTCATTAATTTGTTTTCTGGTTTTGGTTATGTTTGCTTTATCTTGTATAGTGTCTGCTAAATATAGAACTTGATTATCTTTAATTATTTGGATGCTTGCTGTAAAAGAACAACTTTCCTTTCATTATTGCACAAGTTCCTTCAACATTTCTTTTTTTCAATATTCTTTTTCCAGATTGCTATCGTGGGAATGGCAAGAATTACATGGGGAATTTGTCTAAGACAAGATCTGGGCTAACTTGCTCCATGTGGGACAAGAATATTGATGACTTAAGGAGGTGTGTAGCTACAAGACATAAAGAGAATGCGCAATCAGTCCTGCACAAACACCACCTCCATTTGGCACCTCATTGTCTTATGCAAACACTTCAAAATATCCCCTGGAGTTCCCAGCATAATTTCCTTCAAAATTTAAGTATGTTGTAGAATGTGTCTTTGTTCAGGCTTGCCAGTAATTACAGACTTTGGGATCTCATAACTAGTACACTCAATGCTAGGGATTTTCCCATCTCTACTCTTTAAAGTTGTGGGAGAGGAGGGTAGGGAATGTAGCATAGTTGCTCCCTACAAATGATGTACTGTGAGTTGCTGAGTGCTCCCTGCTGAGCATCCTCAAGTCCCATTTACTTCAATGGGAAACCAAGATGATTGGTGGTGGAAAAGACAACTCAGTTTAATAGACATAGTTTCAATTTGGTTTTAAGATGAAAATGAATAAACAACCTGTGATACTGCATGGCCCCTGCCACCTCTGGAGGGTGAGGAGCCCCGGTGGGCCAGCCTATACTCCATCCTGGTCCCGACGCTCACCGGGGATATCAGTTGGCGGCTCCTCCATGGGGCTATGAGCATGGGCGTGTACTTGGTGCAGTTTACCCCTGTCCCAGACACCTGCCCCTTCTGCGGGGTTAAGGAGACCCTGGCGCACATCTACTTAGAGTGCGCCAGGTTGAAGCCCCTATACCGGCTCCTCACCAGTATCCTCTTACGTTTCTGGCTGCACTTTTCCCCTCACCTCCTTCTCTACATGCTCCCTATCCGTGGCCCCACGAAGTCGCGGGATCTCCTAGTCAACCTCCTCCTCGCCCTGGCTAAAACGGCCATCTACACAACCAGGGACAGGAGGTTGGCCGACGGAGACTCCGGTGACTGTGGGGCTTGTTTCCGATCCATGGTCCGTTCACGTATCCTGGCAGAGTTCCTCTGGGCGGCGTCCACTGGCTCCCTTGACGCCTTCGAGGAGCAGTGGGCGCTGTCCAGGGTTCTCTGCTCGGTGTCCCCGTCAGGCTCCCTTCTTATGACCCTTTGACCTCACTCCTGTCCCTGTTCTTTTATTAGTTGTCCCCCGCAATCAGTGGGGTTCTGAGGTCCTGTGGGACCTCCCCTTAGGCTGCGGGGGGATCCTTTAGCAGTGGCCGCCCGCCCACTTCCCAGACACCCAATAGATACTGCATGGCCAGAGGGCAGCAGGAGAGTGTTAGCAGGGAGTCTTATTCCCTGCAAGGGGAGGAAGGTTTGCTATAGATTAACTAAAGCACCTGAAGCCAGTTAGAGCACTGGAAGCCAGTCATGTGATAAAAACCCCTGCTTCAGTCAGACAGTGTGGGAGTTGGAGCAGGAAGGTTTGGTTGGAGCAGAGAACAGTTTGAAGGAGTTGGAGAAGAGAACAGTTTTGAAGAGAGACAAAAGGAAAGTTTGGAGGAGTGCTGCGGTGGATCAGAAATCCAAAAGAGACCCTAGGTAAGGGGCACCTGGCTTGTGTAGAAGGAGGGCAAGAAGCCCCTTCACAAGCTGAAGGGCAGGAGAGGGAAGTACCCCAGGGGAAGGAACCGCCAGTTCAAGTGGTTTACCACAAACCTCAGGGCCCCTGTGTTGGGACCTGGAGAAGAGGATGGGCCCAGGTCCCTCCCTCTCCACTCCCCTCCTCAAGGACACTAGTGGGGCAGTTAAATACCAATTCAGAGGCAAGCAATGGTGCCCTGAACCTTCTCCAAAGAAGAAAAAGCGTGAGACCCAGCATAACAGTACTGGCAATTTGCCACAAACCCAAGAAAGGTTCTAAGCAAGAATAAGCTCTCTGGGCTGTCCATAATTCAACTGTATTCTGAGCACCAATTCAGTTCCCTAAGAAAGGGGCTCTAAATAACTCCCATAGCAGAAAGTGCAGATGCCTTAAAGTTACCACACCCTCCTCACCAGATTAATCACAAATGGAACTGTTTCAGCCATTCAGTATGCAGGGATGCCATGCAACTACAGGCCCCTAATGAAACTGTTCTACCTCAGTAATGCAGTTCACTGCTCTCTGATTTGTGCTGTGTGTTTGGTTTGTGTAGTCACTGTCTGGTTATTTCTTACTGTACAATAAGTGAATTGCTATACACTTGTGTTGACTGCTATTATTAACCAATTATATTGAAGGGATTTGTCATGATCTGAATGTACAAATATGTCTATTCTAATTGGGACCTATAAACTGTCTGCTTTGATTGTCTTATCCCACTGTCATCAGCATATGTAGAAAATCTCTACAGTTTAGATGGAACAGAAGTCCTGTTGTTATGCACTTGTTCGCGTGTGTTCATGCATAGTCTGAAAACACTACAAGCTGAGTCTTTAAAGCACGTGGGTGGATTCTTAGGCCTCTCTCTGCTCTCTGGTGTGGAACGTGGAATCCTGATTCACCAACCACCCCCACTTAATTGAAAGGAACTAGGATTTGCTCTTTAATATGGCTCAAAGCCTCCCATTGAGCACACAGCCTGAATACGGAGCTTTGTGCTACGTTTCTTCAGATCAAGCTGAGGAAATTAATTTTCCGGACATGCCTTGAAGCAACCACAAAGCAAATCTTCAGCCCTCCCTGCAGTCCTTATGCTTGAATATAATCAATGTGAATTCATTTAAAATTAGGAATGAACGTTCATAGTAACATACTTATTGGTAGCATGTTTTCTTCTGTAGGCACATACCAGTATTCAGGGAACCAGATATTAGCAAACTGAAGAAAAACTACTGCCGCAATCCAGATGATGATGCTCATGGTCCCTGGTGCTACACAAGCAATCCTCTCATTCCCTGGGACTACTGCCCAGTTTCTCGATGTAAGCACTGAAGATTCCTTGCAACCTGGGAATTACTGTCAGCTATATAATGTTGGCTATCTTGTTTTCATGTACATTTGTCTATGTTCTGGCTGTTAACATGTGACACTACAAAACTTAAACTCTTATCATGAATAATTTGTGTATTACTTGGGGGCAATAGGGAGGAAATGCCTTCTGCAAAGCCTTTGCCAGGGAGATTCTCCCGTGACTGGCTCTGAGGCTCATTTATGCTGCCACAGCAGGCCAAAAGGGCTGTATCAGATGAAGGAATCCTGCCCGCTACAGGATTACTGGAGATAATAAAGCAAGGAGAGGAGGAATGATGATTCAGGGGCTAGGGTATTATCGTGGAACTCATGAGATCCAGGTTCAATTCCCTTTTCTGTCTGCCACAGACTTCCCATGTGACCTTGGACACATCACTTGGGCGGGGGCAGGGGGAAGCTCATATTGAGAAATATGGAATTCATATTTAAGTTTGAAAGATGTTTATCTTCAGTTTGTATCTTAAAACTGGAAATGCTTCATAACCTGGGAGAACATTTAAACAGTAAAATAGGCTCTTGGGTTAAGGCAGAAATGTGTTCCTATGCTCTCTAGGATTTAGGAATAAAATCACACTAATTCATAAGAGCAATTGGCAGCATTTTTTGAGACCCTAACACTACACATGCTCAGACTATGTCTACAATACAAGCGCTACAGCAGTATGGCTACATCGCTGCAGCCACACAGCTTGTAGTTTAGATACTTGCTACAGCAAAGGAAGGGGTTTCTCCATTGCTGTAGTAGAATCATAGAATATCAGTGTTGGAAGGGACCTCAGGAGGTCATCTAGTCCAACCCCCTACTCAAAGCAGGACTAATTCCCAATTAAATCATCCCAGCCAGGGCTTTGTGTAGGTCCATCCCCTTGAGAGGCAGTAGGTAGGTTGATGGAAGAATTCTTCCATTGAGCTAGTGGTATCTACTGGGGCGTAGGTTGACTCAACTCTCTCTCAAGGGTGTGAATTTTTTACACCTCACGTGATACAGTTTGATTAACCTAAGTTTTAGGTGTAGATCAGCCCTTAGAAGGAGATCCTCTGATTCAGGTGATGTTATATCTATTGAAAGTAAAGAAACTGTGTAAAAAGTGTTTTGTTTTGTCAGTTTAGAGGAAAAGAAATAATTGAACAAATGTCATACCTATTCAGCTTTAAATTTTATTACCTGTACTCTTGGATTATTTACAGCAAGCACTGGTGGGCCATGTGGCAATGGTAATTATTTTTGGTCACTACTGGCAGTGCGATTTCTGGATTCAAACCCAGAGTTCTCCTAATTTGAGCAAAGCTTAAGCAGTTTAAAAAATAACTGGATTATAGAGTTGATATTCAGATAACAAATTTGGCTTCAGATACATTTTCCCTAATATCAATATATAAATAAGATTTATATTTTCCAAAGGGTTAGAGCGAGAAACCCAACTTCCTTGGACAGTCAGTTGGATTTGGACAAGTAACTCCTTTTCGTAACACCAGCCTTATTTATTAGTATTGGCCAATGCTTATGTGAAACCAGATGCACGCATTGGTAAATGTCCGTGTAGTTCAGATGTATCCAGAATTCAGCCAAGAGGAAAAATGTGAAATAAACATTTTTTAATGTTGCTAAAAAAAAATCTGAAATGAAATTCTACTCCCTTCCTCGCCTCTATGCCTTTGTGGCCTTTTCCAAAACTCATTTAAGCCTTAATCTTTGTGAGTTATTAAAATCAGCAACGTAGCATTTATTTTTCTGTTATGACTCCTCTTAATTTTAGACTTTATTTTATTTTTCACTGTTATGGACGTCTTGTGTGTCTGCTAGGTGAAAGTGATACAACTCCTACTGCAACCAATATAGACCGTAAGTAATTTTACTTATATATTATATGTCCCATTATGGTATTTCCACTTTCTTTTGAGTGTTTCTGTGTATATGTATGAGGTAAAGGAATAAGTTCTTTACAACTGGCCAATCCTTTCTAACTGGCATGCCAAAACATCAGCTAAAGAAAGCAAATTACTTATAGGCTTAAGAAAATGAGATTTACAAAAGAAAAACTTAAAATTCCTTGGCGAGCTGATAACTTTATGGTGTTCTGTGACATAAATTTTTAAACTCATCCTTCCAGATGGTGAGGTATGGTGCTAGTTTTCAGTATTAACTATATAATTACATGAATCTCAACAATAAAACTGTTTAAACATTTTTATGACAACAGCCTGTTTAAATATTTGATGGCCTAGGGTCACTCCAATTGATGTAATTTTGAATGCTTTTAGTAGCTCTGAGAGAAAAAAAATCTGTTTGTTAAAAATTGACCTTTCTGTGGTCCTTATGTGCAACTGTACAGATTTCCTACCACTGTTTTTAGTAAAATATAATCTCTGGACCTGCTTTCAGATACTGTCATTTCTTGTGCCTCAACCAAACATTTGAGAGTTGTAAATGGAATCCCAACACAAACTAACGAAGGATGGATGGTTAGTTTGGTCTACAGGTAACTATCATTTTGCACAGAAAGATGACCCTACTTTAAAAAATATAGGTTTGAGGTTACATTAAAATAAAGACCTCAGTAAAGACACATGTAGATTGTGGTTAAACACTGAATAAGCAAAGTAGAAATACGCTGGAACAACTGTTGAATGCAAGTCTGTATCCTTCATGTCAATGAACTGGTTATAAGCTCATTATTTCTGTCCTATGTATAAGAACTGCTCTTTATAAAACGTGCATAACCTTCTGCTTTCCAGATTAGCTACTGTAGCTCCATTTATATCATTGGCATCACATCTAGCATTAAAATGTTTGTTTCAGTGACTCTTGTAAGAAAATTGAGTTGCATGTTGCCTTCTGCAACTTAACAGCAGTACATTAAGATTTAAGCTGACATGCAGGATTTACACCAGTGTCAAATTTTAAAGTTATCTGTTCATGTCGTTATATGCAATTGAAATGCAATATGTATGAAAAATAACTATGGGCAATAAGGGAATCCCTTTTCTCCCTGTAAAACAAGATCCTAATATAAACAGCTGGAAATGTAGATTACATTATGCAAGATCTTATTTGATACAGTTACTATAATATTTTATCTCATATTCTCCGTTTGGTACCATATGAAGAACTACCAACATACAAAAATGAATGTTCCTTAAACTCATTATTCTGCTCCTCCACAAATGTAGTTCCTAACCCATTTGTTTGACTTTTCCAATTGATGTATATTTTTGTTCTATTTTGAAAGCTGTATTGGCCGTTCTTTAAAGAGCTGTGGAATATTTGAGCCCTTTGTACTCCCTTCCACCCCCATCCATCTCCAACTCACTTTCTATTAAAAAAGCTAATTTTGGATAATCAAACTGTTCTATGGTGACCATGTTCCCTGAATAACAGGAATGTTGCATCACCTTTTTGTTCTGCATTTGTACAGCACTTAGCACAGGAAGGTCGTATTTCATGACAGAAGTTCCTCGGCACAGCCAAAATACAAATAATTCTCATTTATAATATTTCCAGGGTCTGTCTCAAGGTCCTGGTTGGTTTAACAAAAAAACAGTGCTTTCGTCCTCTTCAATAAGCTGCTGACCAGCTGGCTGAGGGATTGATCCTGCAAGGCTGGTGTGATCCAGCAAAACACTTAAGTGCATGCTTAACATGTGAAGCATTGACTTCAGCTGGATGACTGACAAAGCAGGGCAGGTGCATATGTGCTATGTTGAACCAGACAAGTGTGTTCAGCACATGCAAGCAAAGAAGGAAAAGGAGGTTTGTTATATGACTTGAGGAAAGGAAAGGAAGGAGTGGGCATGGCTTTTCTCTTAAACCACAGGTGCCCAAACCTTATCATATATGTACATTTCTGACCCTTTCCAAAGCTATCTTCTATCTGCCTACGATAGCAGGTGTCTTGATTCTCCCCTTTAATATTTGGTAACCAAAAGCAACTCCCAGTTTAGCTTTTACTCTGGCAGGTAGATTAAATGTAGCTTGCAGGCCACAAACTGCTGCAGAAAAGGCATTTTGAAAGAATAGGCTGTCATCTCAGATATATTAGCCATCAGTGCTTCCCTCTGTCCACCTGCCACTGCTACCTCTCTGGTGGCCCTGTCTTTGTTCTCCTTCCCCTTTTAACTTTTCTCTATCCCATACCCATAATGGACATAGCGGCTTTGTTCTGTGGGGTTTTTGATGATGAAGCTTCATTTGTGCATTGTCAGGGGTCGCTGCATAGGTGACATAATTGAAAAGACCCAGCCACTGGCCAATTGGAATGTGTTTTTGGACACTGTGTCCCAGGCCATACCACAATATATCCTCAAGAGAGACAGAATGACCAGTGGCTGGGGGATTGACCAGAGACATTTAAAATATTATGGGTTTTTTTACTGAAAGGTGAATTCTGAAAAGCTTTTCATTTGTTTGGTAGTAGGGAAGATGAGCAAAATTCACAAGGAACAAAATTATGACTGAAAAATACTTTGGTGGTGAATAAGAATATTATTTATTATTCAACTGTTGTATTGTTAGAAACAAATTCAATTTAAAGGTCTGAACCAAAACCTCAGATCACTCTAGAACTTTTTTTGGGGGAGGGAGGGAGTAGAGGAAACGAGAGTTTCAAAATCAAATCAGTCTCCTAATCCTAGTTTTGAAAACATTAGAAAGTGTTAAAATGGGCAAACTCAAACTTGGAGTTGAAGCTCTTTATATTTTGGGGTGCTTGAAACCTAGATTTGGGTCCAGATTTTGCAGCTAAGGCCCATCTCTAAAATGTAAAGAAAATTAATTACCCAGAGCATCCTGAGATCTAGGCCAGATTCTGTTACTGTAAAAGCAGCAAAGAATCCTATGGCACCTTATAGACTAACAGACTAATTTTGTTACTGATTACACTTAAGTAAATCTGGAGTAACTTCATCTGCAGAGAAATTACTCTGGATTTGTGCCACTGTTAGAGCAGAATTTTGACCTCTGTGTATGGCACTGCGTATGTACCAGTCACAACGTCTAAATGAGATGATGTCAATCTGGCCAAGTGACACTGACAAAAAGGTTATATGTACCCTTACTTCTGATGTAGTTTCAAGGAATCTGGACAGAATCTTTTTTAAAAACAACCCGACTTGTTGTTCCCCAGCCGAAATACAGTTCAAAAAGAAGTAGAAGGCAAACATCTGTGTTAGTCTGCTATCTTCGAACTGCAACATAGAATAAGTATACATGAATTTGGGCTCATTCCAGTAGTTCTTGCTAAAGCTTTGAACATCTATACAATTTGAATTTATAAAATGTGAGAAGTTAAGCTTTTCCCAGAGTACTGATGTGTCAGACTCTCCTTCCAAAGAGCGGCAGTAAATAAATATAACTATTTTGGAAGTAGAAAGAAGCAAACTAATTAATCTGCATTCCAAATTCTCTTCTTTATTCATGGAATATCTGTCATATTTAATCCCTTTAATTTTACATGATATAGTATGCCGCAATTTCTATAATCTCACACAGGTCATCACACATTGCAGATTGTTTCCAGCTGAAGTATGCAGGGACTGGATAACCCAAGGGATTGGTAATCAAATAGGAACTTTCCACCTTTAGGTCAATACTTGGAATATGATCTAGTTGAGCAATGACCAAATGTTGTTACCATCTGGTGGCAGTTTAGGGGCCTGTGTGAAATGAGCTGGTAATTTCAGTCCAGTTCCTACCAGACAGACAGCCACATCACAATTTTACATTTGGCTCCCTTATTTTAGTCTCAGCACTGAGGCCAAAAAATGAATGAACAGAGAAATGAACTTCCCTCTCATCTCTAGAGATAGTCAGGTTGGTCGGGCAGTCTGAAGGAAGCCTATATTGCTACGGTATTATCCATGATACAACTGCACTGTACAGGGAAATCTTCATTTTCTGGGGTTGTCAATCTACCTTTTAATGGCACTACATGTAGTTAAATAGTATGATTATGTAACTGAACGGTTGCCTTAGAAGTGGTGCTAGAAGTTTTGGCTTCGTAGAAACCAAATCCTACAATTTTCCCCCCTGCTTTTTTTCTTTCAGGAATAAACATATCTGCGGAGGTACTTTGGTAAAGGAAAACTGGGTTCTAACAGCAAGACAATGTTTTCCTTCTCGGTAAAGTAATTTGTAGATTTTCATTGTTGAAATGTATTTTCTTTCTTTCAAGGCTGTGGCACCATGCATCTTCCCTTTAAACCCTGCAGTCTTCTCTCTTGCTTTATCTTCAGTCCTTCTCTCTTGATAATGAGTGTCTTTATGGAACCTTGGTATTCATTTATTATCATTATCATTGCTCCAAAAAAGCACTGGACATTTTATAGACAAATATGAAGTATGACCATCTCTGTCAAGTGTGATGATTAGACAATTGCCTCTTTATAAAATTTAATTTCATGTTAATGCTGGGAATTGGCTAGAGCAGTGCTTCTCAAAGCCAGTCCACTGCCTGTGTAGGGAAAGCCCCTGGTGGTTCGGGCCAATTTGTTTACCTGCCACGTCTGCAGGTTCAGCCAATCGCGGCTCCCACTGGCCGCGGTTCACCACTACAGGCCAATGGAGGCTGCGGGAAGGACGGCCAGCACATCCCTCAGTCTGCACTGCTTCCCGCAGCCCCCATTGGCCTGGAGCAGCAAACCGCAGCCAGTGGAAGCCACAACTGGCTGAACTGGCCGACGCGGCAGGGAAACAAACTGGCCCAGACCGCCAGGGGCTTTCCCTGCACAAGCGGCGGCCTGACTTTGAGAAGCACTGGGCTAGAGTATAACACAAACCTGGGCAAATCTCAGGAAGTTCAAAGGTTCAGTTCACTGAGAATCTGAAAGTTTTGATATTATTAGGGGAAAAAAATTACAGGTAGTGGCACATTTCATCCATCCAAACCCTTAAAAGAATGGAAACAAGAAATTGAGGGGAAACACTTGTGTGACAGAGTTTGAACCCATTGAGTCATTGGATGGGGGATGGGAGAGAGAGAACATGCATGACAATAACTTAGGTCTGGTCTACACTGGGGTGGGGTGGGGATCAATGTATGTTATGCAACTTCATCTACATGAATAACATAGCTGAAGTCAACATACTTAGATGTACTTACTGTGGTGTCTTCACTGTGGTAAGTCGATGGCTGACACTCTCCCGTTGACTGTGCATGTACCTGTGCATGTGCCTGGTGGAGTACTGGAGTTGACGGGAAAGCGCTCGGCGGTCTATTTATCACGTCTAGACTGGATGCAATAAATCGACCCCTGCTGGATCGATCGCTGCCTGTCAATCCAGCTGGTAATGTAGATAAGCCCTTATAGGCTGATGGTTAGAGCATTACATAGGATATGAGTGACCCAGGATCAAGTCCCTCTGTGACTAATTATTGACCCAGAGTGCAACAGCTTCACCAGGAGAGACTGAAGGAGCCCTGTATCCAAATGTCACACAGCCCAGTGGTTAGAGCACTCACTGGAGAAGTGATAGATCCCAATTCAAATCTCTTCTCCCCCTCAGGTGGAGGGAGACTTCAACTGGGAGCCTCCCACATCCCAGGAGACTATCCTCATGAGTTGGCTGAAGTTATGAGTGTGTTCCTCTCCTCTTTTTCCTCCCTCCTTTTCCACAGCTTGCTAAAATGGCATAAGATGCCTAACTCCAAGAGAGGATTCACAGCTGAGAATTGCTAGCAGACCTAGTTGCTTCCCTGCAGCCTGGACTTAAATGCCTATCTCTATGAGTTGGTGGGGCTTGACACTCACCTTTGGTCACATCTCCCATTGGCTAGTTTAGGTGACACCCTGCCTAGCATACTGGTTTCTGTGAATCAATGGAAGGAGCCTGTCATTCATTGAATAGGAGCCAAGGTGCCTAACTCAGGCTTAGTGAATTGCAGTGATTTTCTAGGCACCTAAAAGGTAGGTGCTGTGATGCTCAGCATTACTACAACTAACTTCTTTTGTACATCCAGGTCTTACTACTTAGCCATCATTTCTCCATAATATCTGAATATTCACAAGAATTCTGAGAGGTCATGAAATTTCTGGAGCTTTCTTATTGTGTCTTGGAAATACAAACAGAACAAACTTTCAGTTCATCCCCTTTAGGTACTGGCTGAAATCAGGAAGTACAGTTTCATTGTGCAAATAAAAACTAAATAATTTTTTAAAGAGAATAGACTAAGAGGCCTGCCAGGAATATATGTGGAAATGAACTGCATATTTTTATCATAAATGTTCCTAATATAGAAGTGGATAAAAGATGGGTAAACTGCTACAGGATCACTTCCACTTTTAAAAATAATATTTCAGTAGTTATTGTCTTAGATGCCACAATTTTAATAACCAGTTAACACATTCTCTATCATGCTGCCGTACTTGCAAAGTGAAATAACGCAATCTTACAGTTGGTGGAATTGATATAAAATGCAAAAAAAAAAAGAGAATACAGGAATAGCGGAGATGGACACTAACCAAAATGCTTTGGGATTTTGGAAAACTTTAGAACTGGATGTGAACTTTGTGGCTTGCCTTTTTTTCCAAACCAAAACACTATATCTGAACATGATGAATTTTTTGGAAAAGTTTTGTGTTCAATGTATATGTGAATGTTACTGTACCAAAAAGATGTGTTGAGACAAGACCAAGGAAAATGCCAACGTGTCACACCAAATTTGCCTCATTCAGGTACAAAGATTTGAAAGACTATGAAGCCTGGCTTGGAGTTCATAATATCAAAGGAAGAGAAGAGAAACATAAACAAGTTCTGAATATCTCCCAGTTGGTGTATGGACCTGAAGGGTCTGATTTGGTATTATTGAAACTTGCCAGGTTAGTTCTTAATATTGCTAACTCCAGGATCTCTGGTTGATGGGTGTTTTGCCTAAGAAAGAACTATAGGCTCTGACCTAAATAGTAGCAATACGCATTATGTCCATATAGATTAAACAAACTCACATTTACAGCTGGTCATAAAAAGGAAAAAGTGAGCATAGGTCATGAAAAAATTCAAAAGAAACAGTGTTTTCTGCTTGTTTGAAATTTATCATTTATTTTAAACAAAAATAATCCTTTTGGGAGGAGAAATAAGAAAATCTTTACAATTTTTAACTTCCGACCACCCCACTGGGAAAGAGTGTGTTAAAGTAAAAGAGAAAAAGAATAGGATTTTCCCCATCCAAATAAAATGAAAAAAAAAATAGGAAACAACTCCCCCTTCAAAAAAGGAAAAATGTTGATGAAAACAAAACTTTGTGGATTTTTTTTAGGAGTGTATGTGCATGGAAAAGCCATTTTTCATTGAAAAACATTGACACAAATGTTCACCGACTCTACTCACAGTGATATAATTTATAACTTTGTGATTAGTTGCTAATCTTTGTTTTTTTGTTTTGGGGATTGGTCTAATATTCTTCACAGTATATACTTGATTTTTTAGCCATCCTGAGTTTTTGCTGATGCAAAGGATAGTAGCTAGATTATATTTCTATCAGCAATTCATTGCTGGTGGAATTGACCTGTCATTCTTATGTCCACTACAAGGTCTCTGTTTAGGGGTTAATCTGGTATCTGCTAGCAGACTAGCTGAAAAGTGGTATCTGTGCACTCACTATGTACTAAAGAAACAGCTTCTACACTGGTCCCATGAAGTCTGGCATAAAAGGCCACAGTTGGGATGACTAAGAGTAAGGTGATCAGATAGCAACTGTGAAAAATTGGGAGTGGGGGTAATAGGTGTCTATCTAAGACAAAGACCCCGAATATCAGGACTGTCCCTATAAAATCAGGAAGTCTGGTCACCCTACCCAAGAGTGGGCTCACAGATCTCTCTTTATGTTGATCCAGTAGCCCTCATAACTGGTGTGGAACAGCAGCCACCAGAGAGTCCGTTTTGTGCATGTAGTTCGATTCTCAAGTTAATGAGCACTCCATCAAAACGGAGCCCAAATGCTTGGACATGTGTTAAAAATGCATGTTCACCTTCTAAAAACAAATGCCATTTCTGAAAAATCATGCCCTATGTGTATTTTTCTTTGTAATAATAAGGTCTCATTAAATAGAATGGTGTGTGGTTTTAATTTATAGAATAAAATAAACACTAGATTGTAAGTGAGCTCCTTTTGTACGTATGACCCTTCATATGTACCGTCATATTATCATAAATGTTTATTCAAATTAAGGGTATTCTCTTTATGCCTTCATTGTTTATCTTTGTACAGAAAACTCAAATTAAACAGAATAAAAGCAGTAACAGCACTACAGGAAAGCTGCTTGAGAAATAACATCTGCAATTCAAAAAGTAATTAAAAGGAACTCCCAGATTTTCATGAGAAGAAAAATAAAGCAGAAAATTTGGCACAATTTTTAATTATTACTGTGAGCTATCATAGATCATATTTTTAAAGCAGTTTAAAATATTATATAAGATCCATTATATCTACTCTTTGTTTTCTCTTTGCAGAGCTGCAGTATTCAATAATTTTGTGGATCTAATCAGACTGCCCATTTCTGGATGTACCATTCCAGAGAGGACCACCTGCAGTGTTTACGGATGGGGACACACAGGATGTAAGAGATTAGTTTTTAAAACCTAATGAAACAATATGTTGACAGCCAATTTAGTTTCCATTCCCACATATTATAGGCAGGGCTAGTAGCGCTACCTAATACTGAATTTCCCCAAAATGTCCCATTATAAGATCTTGTTTTCAATTGCTTATAACATTGCCAAACTTTAACTGTTTCAGATGAAATTTTCCTTGCTTGATGGCTTCGTCAAGCTGAATATTATTGGAAAATTAAGCTAAAACGGTTCAGCTGTTTCTGAGAATGAGGCTGGGGAAAAATTCATTGTTTTGTGTATGTTAAATTATGATGACATTTTCTTTGAGAAGCTGTAGCAGCCCCATACTTTGCTCAGGGATTTTAAATTTGGCAGGGAGGTGGTCTTTGTGTCAGAGATGCTCCTTTTGTCATCCCTGTGAAAATCTGCTCAATTTTGGCCAAGTTATAAACTTTTGAAAAATCGCAGTTAACACATGCTCAGTGGACATTGCTTAGAGTTTAACTGGTAAAGTCACTGAAGTCTCTGTCTGTAGTGCACATGCTCCAGCCTAGGACTGAGCAAGACTTTGCCTGCAATTGCAGGCCTGGGCTGCAGAGGGCCAGGGCTGGGCACTGGAACTGAGAGCAAATGCTCTCCTGTGCTCTCAGTGCTGCCCTGCTGGAGGACAAAGCTGCCTGACTGGAATGCAACAAGGTTGGGGGGAGTAGATTCTGAGAAGGAACCTAGGGGTGGTCAGACCAAGACCAGAGGCTGTTGGAGTGTGAGGAGGAAAATGAGACTCATGGTTTTCCGGGGCAAGACTGTCACTGGCTGGGCAAGGATATTAGGGGCTAGGAACCAATAGGTAGGGAACATGAGGTAGTGGTAGGGAGGGGAGACTGGTCTGACAAATGTCTGGTGTGTGTGTGAGAGAGAGAGAGAGAGAGAGAGAGACACACACACAACTGGGGTTGGCTGGGCAAAGAGACGTGGACTGGAATCCAGTGGGGATGGGGAACATCAGGAAGATGGATAGAGTCTTGGGATGTGTGTGACAAAGACAGATCAGATGAGGAGCCAGCAGGGAACTGGAATGGGCTGGGCAAGAAAACTGGGGGCAAAGAGTCTAGAGGGTTGTGTTGGGAACCAGGAATGGCTAGGCAAGGAGACTTGGACTGTAAGTGGGGGGAATCTAGAACAGGGACTAGAGATGGAGGTGCTAGGACTTGCTGGACAAAGAGGCTAGGACTGGGATGAGGAGCCAGTTTATTCCAAAATAGCTATTCTGATCAATTTCCCCATGTAGACATGTCCTTTCTTCTTGGATGTGGGGATAATGGTTACAGTGTGGGTTTGACAGCAGCATGTCCACAAAAGAGAAAGTGGAGAAAATCCACAGGGAAATGGAAGCTGTTTGTGGAGGAAAGAGATTTCAACACAGTGAAGTAATAAGGGAAAGCATTGTCAGCAAATATATATGTGTGTGTGTGTGTATATATATATATAAAAAAAAAAAAAATTCCCCTCTCACCCCTATGGGTGGTATGTGTCTTCCTCAACCTCGGGTCCTCTACCAGAGGCCTGGGAGTTTGAGGGTTCTGCGCAATATCTTAGCTGTTCCTAGCACTGCACCCTTCTGGACAGAGTAGTCTGATGTTGTTCCTGGGATCTGTTGGAGCCACTCACACCAGCTAGGAAGTCAGCGCCCGGAGCGTCCTACACCACTGGGACCACTTGTGGCCTTCACTTTCCACCCATCCTCTCTAGTTCCTCTTTCAGCCCGCTGTACTTCTCCAGCTTCTCATATTCCTTCTTCCTCGATGATTGCTGTCACTTGGCACTGCTATAATCTAATCACACCGCTGTCTTCTGGTCCTTTCTATTACCACGAATGTCTGGTGGTATTGGCCAGTACCTGCCTGTCCGTCTGGATCTGGAGTCCCACGAATCTGCCCTGCTATTCTCCACACAACCTTCTGTGGAATCTCCCATCTGGTCTGGGAGGGTCTAGCCATACGCTGTGCAGAGTTCTGTAACAAATGCCAGCCACTTGGTTGTGCCGTTCAGTGTAGGCGTTCCTGCCTGCATCTTACTCCTGCCACTATGTGTTGGACTGTCTCTGAGGCCTCTCTGCACAGTCTGCACCTTGGTCCTCTCGTTGGTAGACCCCAGCTCAAATGGATCTGGTGCCAAGTCTGTTTCAGGTGCTGCTATGATGCATGCCTCACATTGCTGTCTTTAGTCCACCTTTCCAGTCACTGGTAGGATTCCCCAATGTCAGGCACTCAGCTATCTACCGATGGTACATCCCATGCAGGGTCTTGCTTGCCATGGCACTCTTCTCATTTGGTTTCCTCCCATGTCTGTGCTGCCCAGGCATTCTCTCCAGCAGCTCATCTTTGGGGGCCTACTACTTATTATCCTGGATGTTCCGGTTTCGTCCAGGACAGTGGCTTTGACGCTCTATCAAGCCCCGCCGCCTTCTTTCCGTGTGGTATACAGTCTCTGGTGTTGGACTTGGGGTGGAAACCTCGTGCATTGGTGCGGAGCTTCCGGGTTTTCACATCGGCAGCCTCCATGTCCTCCTTTGGCAGCCTCACTAATACAGCAGGGTATCTGATGACCGACAGGGCGTATCCGTTGAGGTGTGGATCTTGTTCTTCCCACTGAGCTGGCTCTTCAGGACCTGTCTTATCCTTTGGTGTACTTATTTTGCGTTTCCTTGACTCCTCATCGTGGTTTCCATGTGACTGTGGACGCCACAAGGTACTTGTAAGCTGGTTTGTATGGTCTGCTATGTGGCCGCTGGTAGTTTCCACCCCATCAGTCTTTGACTAACCTTCCCTCTCTTCACGACCATCCGGCCACACTTTTCCGTCCGAATGACATCCGATATCCTCACTTAGATCCGCGTCGAGTGGTTAGCGAGTCGATGTCTCGTTCATTCTTAGCATACAGCTTTGATGTCACCATGTAGAGGAGGTGGCTGATGGAGTTCCACTCCTGAACCTACCCGTATCCAGTCCTTGTGATTATCTGGCTGAGGGGGTTAGCCTATCGAACAGCAGCGGGACAGTGCCCCACTCACCTTGGTATATGCCACACTTGATGGCCACTTGTGCAGCTGCTTGAGTTGACTCTAATGTTTGTTTCCTAGTCCCATTGAGTTTTGAGGAAGGCCCTTAGTGTCCTGTTGACTTTGATAATAGCCGCCAGACATTCACCAGATCCACGTGTGCGGCATTGAGTCATAGGCTTTCCTGTAGTCAATCCAGGCTGTGCTCAGAATTGGTCTGTCTGGCCTTGAGGGTTGGCGACTGCTCTATTGAGCATACTGCTTTGTTCCCAATGCCTTCTGAGCTGTGCTCATGTACTGGCCATAGTGTCCTGTAGGCTTGGCAGCTATGATGCCTGATAGGACTTTCCTGTGTCAGGAGGCAGGTTATTGGCGGGTTCTGTTCCCTTGCAGGGTTTTCTATGATCAGCACTGCTTCCTTGTGTAGCCAGTTTGGGGGGCCCCTGCTAGCTAGCGCTGATTCATCTGTGTCTGTAGTGTTCATAGCACTGTGTAGTTCTTTAGCCAGTAGGTGTGGATCATGTCTGGTCCAGGGCTGTCCAGCTCTTATGTTCTTGACCGCTGCTGGATGTCTCTCTTTACATGTGATGGTGACTGGTTTCTGTTCCGGAGGATTGCTGTGCTCTGTTCTCAGGATCCTGCAGCCACTTTGCACTGGTGGTGAGTCTTCTCTTTCTCCCAATGGTCTCCAGTACTGTTCAGTTTCTGCTGCTGGTGGCTCTGCTGTTATTGTGTTGTTGCACTGCAGTTGGGAGTACACCTTGGATGGTTCTTGGAGAACAGGGCATTTACTTTTTGGCCATCTGCTTCTCTAGATGATATCTCCTTATAGCTGGTAGCTAGTGCTGTGAGACCTTTGTTTAGCAGTCTCTACGGCTTCAGATGGGTTCAGTCCTTGATATTTAATTTAGTAGCCGAGTCATTCACTTACATCTACACCCTTCTGTGTTCCACCAGCTGAACTAACTTCTATTCCGAGTCGCCTTGATCTTAATCCTCACCTCCACTCTCTTCAGGGTGGTTACACTGTTTTCTTCTTGATCGTGTAGCCAGCATCTCCAGGATTACAGAGGCCCTGTGAGCATAACCATTCATTGGTTTGAGAGTATGTATGGTGGTAGTAGGATGTATCATGAGGGCTCTAGGTTGGCATCTTCTAACGATTTATCTTTGATGGTACTTCTCCACTGAGCCTTGGTAATCGGTCTTGAGGATTGACTGTAGCTAGTTTCTCCATGATCTTATGCCTCATATCAGCTGCTGTGCTCTGCAATGGAGGAGGTAGCAGTGAAGTTTCAACTTCAGGTGTGGGCTGCACATCCACTTTTTCTTCCAGGTCTTCTTGAGTCTGGGATGTAATGAGTTGGTCTAGCTCAAGCTGTGAGAGCAGCTTCCTCTTTACTATGTTGAAGCGTTGGGTAACTAGCTGTTTCTCAGTAAGTGTGGGTGTAGGTCTTTTGTCCATCCATAGTCCCCTCATTCGTTTCATATATCCCCTCTCATTAGGTCTACTGTTGTAGTAGCATTCCATCAATTCCAGGTTCTCTTGTCTCATCCATGAATGGTTTGTTCCAGTAGCCCACTTATCGTCAGATTGTCCTGGTTCCTCAACATCTGGCGCAGACCTTGTTAATCCGGGCGACGTCCGAGCCGGCATGACTTTCCTAGTTCGTGTCACTCTCATATTTGAGGTAGGCAGGTGAAGTATTAGGGGGTCTTTTGCCCAAGGACCCCTACTGGAAAGTTGGGTACCCACCAGGATTTGAACCCCGATCTCTCGTATCAAAGGACAGTCTCCCGTATCAAAGGGCGGCGCTCTTAACCAGTATGCTATCCAGTCACTATATATATTAGTCTAAGATAATAGTAGTTTTAACTATTACATTATTTCATAATAAAATAATATACATTTCATAGTAGATTTCTTCCAAGGATCTTGTACAATACTTTGTACATTTTAATGATTGTATTAGTCCTCACAAATATCCTTAGCAGGTAGAGAAGTTTTATTATGCCCATTTTACAACTGGGGAAATGGAGTCACAGTGTGATCAAAGGCAATATTATAGCTTCCCATTTGTCGTTGCTCAGAGAACAGGCAAGTGAGGCCCCCATGCTATACGCCATACCTAAAGCAGATTGCAACTCTACATGCACAGGGAGAGCAAGCTCTGTGGGCTGCTACTTCCCCTTCCTCAAACAGATGAGTGGAGTGTGAGCAGAGCCTTGGTTCTGCACTTCAACCCACACTGCGCTATCCAGAGTAGCTGAACAGTGAAGGGAGAGGAGGTAATTTGTGCTTGTAACTCTCAGGGCATATCTACACTGCAATTAGACACCGGTGGCTGGCCCGTACCAGCTGACTTGGGCTCACAGAACTTAAGCTGTGGGGCTGTTTAATAGTGGTGTAGATATTTAGGTTCAGGCTGCAGCCTAAGCTCTGGGACCCTCTCACCTTGCAGGGTCCCAGAGCCTAGGCTCCAGCCAAAGCCTTAACATCTATATTGCAATTAAACAGCCCATTAGGCCAAGCCCAAGTCAGCTGGCATGGACCAGTTTAGACATACTGTAAGTCATAGTTCCTTCCCTAGGTTGACCTGAGGGTGGCACAACTGCATATTGCCCTTTATTCAGGACAAGACAAAAAAGGTGAAATTCTGGCTCTTTTGCAGTCAATGACATAACTCCCATTGATTTTTGTGCAGTCAGAATTGCACCCACAGTCTCAATCTTACCCTCAGTGATTTTTTTCCCAAAGTCAGACAGCAAATCATTGGTTGATTAGGGAATAGAACCCAGAAATCCATAATCCAGTCTTGTACTCTTACAAGTACAACACAGATCTCCAGGTATTATAATCTGAAAATATTGCACACACTCCAGACACACTTTCTTACCTGTCTTTTAGCTGTAACAAATTAAGAAATCTAAAGCATGCATGTGTATTACTGGAGAGTTTGGGAGAACGTGCAGCTAACAAAGTGGCATATATCAGCATAAACGGTCTTTGTACTTAATGAAAATGAACACTAAAATGTAATGTAATTTGTGCACAATTGACTGTTGCTCTTGTTTTCAATGCTAGTGATTCAATTTGATGGCCTGCTCCAAGTTGCAAACCTATTTATTATGGGAAATGAGAAGTGCAACCAATATCTCAAAGGGAAGATTACTGTGAATGAGTCAGAAATCTGCGCTGGGGCTGAGGGCATTGGCACTGGACCGTGTGAGGTAAAATAGTATGGCTATACATAGAGTGCAAGAATCTACAAACATCTTCTCAGGGGTTGTTTTTCACTTTACCAGTAATACTTTGCTGGTGCTTGCCTAATTATTCTCTCTGCATTTAATTTGTAAGTGGAAAGAAAACATGGAAGCTATTTCCTTTCAATGCACATTGCAAACAAAGGTCTCTCTCTGGAAGACTCTTTTCTGCCACCCTGACTCGCATTGGATAGCAGCTTATTCTTAGTTCTTCTGAAATCAGTGGGACTATGACACTAATCCAGAAAAGCCCTCGAGCACATGCAAAGTTTACTAAGCATGGTTAAATCACATACTTTGGTGGACTGGGGTCTGTTTGTGGGGTACTATTCAGTGTGAATAAGGCAGCAACATCAGGCAGCCTGTGAGCAGCAGCAGCCATTTATCTGAATTGCCAGTATGGTTGCAATCAGTTTAGCTGCTTAGACAATTGAGGAGTTTCCCAAGAAATTAACAAAATAGGCCACTGCATTGTGATGTTGAAAGAGAGAGCTATGAACAGAGTTCCAACATTCTCAGGGTAGATGTCTCATAACCTATGCAACCACTACTGGGATTTAGAGTGTTCGCAGCTTTATCAAATTGATTGGATTCAGAATTTGGGGCTGTTTTAGTTGTTATATACACTGCTGGGATATATTGGCATTCATCCTTGATTGTGATGGGGATCTTACTGGAGAAAAAAGAGAGAACAGATGGTAGCTCTGTTTCTAGGTAGAAAAGAGGAGCTTTGGTGAGATACATTGGTATCCTTCAACTGCAGCCTGAGCCAAAGCTCGGTCAAGTCAGGGAGAGTCTTTTCACTGACTTCATTTGGGTTTGAATCAATCCCTTTGAGTGGGAATTGGTTAAGATGTAGAGGAAAAGGTACAAAATTCTCTTATTGTAGTGATGTATCATTTTTGGACTGACAGTCTGCCAGCTGAGATGATGGGTGGAGAAGGCAAGTCACTAGTAGGAGTACACATTTGGTTTAGATGGATACAAGGAACAGGGCTGGTGCAACCATTTAGGCAAATTAGGCGTCCGCCTAGGGTGCCTAGTGGTTGAGGGTGTCTAAAAGCCTGCTCAGGCGAGGAGGCAGAATGGAGGTGAGCTGGGGTGGGGGACGCGGGGAGGGCTGCCCGCAGTAATGAGGGGGGAGGACGCACAGGGGAACTGCTCCCCGCCTCAGATCACCTCCACTCTGCGTCCTCCGCTGAGCACACAGTCCTTGCTCTAAGTCTGTTCCAATCGGCACCACAAGGTTGGGAGGGGAGGAGAATTAGAACAGCGCCAGAGTGCTCAGCGGAGGAGAGCTGGGGCGGGCTCCCCAGGCAGGGTTAGCTGCCGCGGGGCGGGGGGGGAGTCTCCCTAGGCGGGGTTAGCTGCAGGGGCAGGGTCTCTCCAAGTGGGGTTAGCTGCCATGAGGGGCGGCTCCCAGGGTGGGGTTAGCTGCAGAGGGGGGGTAGCTGCTGCAGTGGGAGGGGGGGCTCCCTGGGCGGGGGGCTGGCGGGCTCCCCAAGTGGCAGGCTCAGTTAGCTGCCACGGGGAGTGGGGTTAGCAGGGGGCCGGGCGCAAAGTGGAAGTTTCGCCTAGGGCATGAAACTTCCTTGCACTGGCCCTGACAAGGAAGTTTTAAGTAGTTCAATATATGGACTTTTCCCTACCCAAGCACTGCACCAAAACTTGGGGGAGGCAGGTCCTGTTTAGGTAACGACATGATAATGTGACTCCTTAGTAGGATCATTTTGTTATAACAAAATTTTCCTCAAAATTAAACATTTTGTTCATTATCAGTTAGTTCTCGTGGGTGCTAAGATGTAAATGACGCTCCTGCATAGAAGTCCTCAGGAAATCCAGCTCTTCATTTTTTCCTGTAAGAAGAAATGGAGCGAATCAATATTAATTATGATTATAACCAGTGGATGGTTTCCCTCTTCCTGTGTTCCCCTTGGAGCAACCTCTGTCAGTATGGAACAAACAGAAAAATAGAGCTATCAGATTAAGGAAAATTGAGTCAGAATGGCAGGTGAAACCCGAGCAGACAATATTTCACCAGCAGGTTTGGGGATGCTATAATAGTACAGGCATTGTCTGTGAATTAGCCTGCAATCAGCAAGAGCTAAGAGAACCAGCTGTATTTTGAAGAGGTCAATCACTGTTAATTCTGAAGTGAGCTGGAGAGGATACAAGGATAGTTATCTTTTATGTTTAAGGCAGTACTTCAAGATCTGATGCGAACACTTCTTAGTGCCCAGTCCTGCAGTCCTTACTCGCTGGCGTCAGTGAATGTAGACTGCACGATTTTATAGTTTGTTAGCTAATCAAAACTTAAAGAATGTTAGTGCTAACTAAGGGCTTGTCTACACGGTGCATTAGTCAGCACCAGAGGGATATAAATTCTAGTTACACTAGCGTGTTGTGCACTGTGCTCTACGGACTCCGCAGAGGCACAGTAAAAGTTCTCTAACACATGCTAATGTGATACTGTTTACAATGGGCCTACATTAGCATGCAGTAGGGAACTTCTCTTATGTGCCAGCAGGGTCCACCTGGGCCAAGTAGTTTGTGACATGCTAGTGCATACATGTATGATGGGAATTTTGCATGTAGAGCTTGGATTGATGCATGTGTGAATCATCCATTAAAAATAATGAGTTATGCATGTTCATTGAGGAGAGAAGAGGTACTTTCCTTTTTATAGCTGTGGCTAATTCATTTCTGAATCATTCTTGGTGATGGCCTTTGCCATCTGTGCAAACACATGCAGCTCTATGCACCCAGGGGCCTTGCTGCCCAACATGTGACAGAGGGATAGCACTGCTGGCTCTCTCAGAACCCTTCTTTCAAAAGCCTAGCATTGCACCAGAGATTTTCCAACCATCTGTCCTGTTTGCCGTCTGGCTTTTATGTACGTATTTTGCACTTGCCAGGTAGCTGAGGGAAGGAAGCAGTATTGTTGGTATGTAGAAGTTTGGAGGAATTACAGTCAGAGGTGAAGAGGTATCTGGATGGAGCCTCTCTTGTGTGGCTCTTTGCATAGAGGTCTGACAAAACCTAGGGCCAACCCTGCTGTTTGTTGATATAGGCCCTGTTTATGATGCTCTGCATAAATGAAGATATCTCATTACTCCATGGATAGTCTTACTGAAGGTTCCTAGAGTAGGGTGCTACCCAAGTGGGAACTGTGTCTTTTAGCTGTTCACAAATTAATGTTCTTTATTTCTCTTTTCTTAGAGGGATTATGGTGGCCCCTTGGTCTGTGAACAAAACAGGATGAAAATAATAGTGGGTGTTATCGTTCCTGGCCGCGGATGTGCCATTCCAAATCGTCCTGGGATTTTTGTCAGAGTGGCATATTACTCCAAGTGGATACGCAAAATCTTGTTGACGTACAAATCTGAGTTATAGCTGAATATTTCCCACAAAAGCACCAATTCCATACACATGAAGATTTCAGAGAGCATGAAATTAATGTGTAATGTAAAGATCCATGATTTTTTAAAAAACTACTTGATAGTCAAGTTTCTTGATCTTCTATTGATATTTATGGGTGTTTTCTAAAGATTTTGTCTATCAGTGTTTTATAGATGTTGAAGTGAGCTACGGTATATGCAAGTATGGTGACATATCTCCTGAAGATACTTGAATGGATAAAAAAAATTGCAAAGATACTATTGCTGAATGCAGAAGTGTTTTGTGGAAATAGCTCATGTAGCTTCTTTAGGCTGCTTCTCCAGATCAGCTTGTACATGAGAAACAAAGAAAGCCTTTTTTTCTTTACCACCCCTTACTCTTGCTACGTACCATATACTGCTCTCTGTTTGTGGCAAAAATTCTATTGAGAGTTGTGTGCATTGATCAAGAACAGCATATATGGACCTAATTCTCTTCCCCCATATGCAGAATTTAAATATGTTAAATGCCAAACTTAAAATATAATCTCTTTATTTGCTCATTTCATTGTGGGCCCAATTCTGCAAGCCCTCCATGAGAAGAGCTCTCATTGAAGTCAATGGGAACTCCTTTTACATAGGATTTATAGGATCTGGCTCTGTTCTTGCTGTCCTAAGGGATATTACACTATATCCTATGGTTGAGGGATGAGACAGAGAAACAGGTTGATTAGCAAGTTATCAGTCTTTTTTGAATTGTCCCAGGGTACATCTCTCTGCGGCTGGAGATGTAATTCACTGCTCAGGTAGATGTAGACAAACCTATACGTGCTAGATTTGATTGAGCTAGCAAGTTAAAAATAGTAGCTGTTGGTGCTAGCAATGGCATGGACTAGCATCCTGAATACTTATCTAGAGTCACTGATGGGATTGCAGTCAGGCGACTAGCCCATGCAGCTGCCCGTGTTTCTGTGGCTACATAGCTATTTTTAGTGGGCTAGCTCAATCAAAGCTGGAAACTACACCTCCAGCTGCAGTCAGGGCCGGCGCTTCCATTAGGCAACCCGAGGTGGTCACCTAGGGCGCCAGGATTCAGGGGGCGGCATTTTGTGCGCTCCCCACGGGTCGCGCGGGAGCTTCCGGTTTCGCTCCTGTTGTGCCGCCGAAGAAGGCCCTTCTGCCGACGTGCCGCAGAAAACAGCGGCAGGCAATTGAGCAGCTCAATGACTGCCGCTGTCACCTGTGGCATTTCGGCGGAGGTCCTTCTTCGGTGGCGCGATGGGAGTGGAACCGGAAGCTCCCGCGCGCCCCGGGGGGAGCGCGCAAAATGCTGCCCCCTGAATTCTGCCTAGGGCGCCAGAAACTCTGGCACCACTCCTGGCTGCAGTGTAGATGAACCCTCATATTTAAAAAAACACACCTAAAAGTGTATTTCCTAGGAGCCCAGGAATGTATCCTGATTAGCTAATGACAGACCATTTTTACTGTTAAAATTAATTGCATCATAATAGAGAGTTTGGGCCAGATTTCTCAGTAACTCAAGGGAATAACTCTGGATTTACAGCAGGATAAGAGTAGAATCTGACTATGAGCTGATAGAATCAACAGGAAAAAAAAAAAAGAACAGTGTTGTCATTAATGCATTTAAAACCAAATTGTGCCCTCAGGTATGTCTGAGGGCGATGGAAATTGCATATGCCTTCGGGGTGGAATGTCAGCCCTTCATATTTAACAAACAGAACCACTAAAAGAACCAATATTTCAAATAGAATGGAACAAACATCTTTTGATTTCAGTAACATTAAATATATTATATTATCTTCAAGAAAAACATAAACATTTGGTTAAACAATACATCTTTGGTATAACTTCTTTGAAGCCAGTAGAATTATTGCAGAGATAAATCTGGCCTGTTGTAAAGTATGCAACATGTCACTAACGGTTTAATTGCTTGTGTTAAATGTCTACTTGCACACTTAGGCCATAATTTTCTACTAGAAATGGAGCAAGAGAGCAAAAGGTCAACATCCTTGTTTCCTTGTGCTCCTTTAGAACATGTATTGTGTAGCTGAAAGTACTAAACAATTAGCAAATGGCAATATTTTACATTAGATGGGACTAATTACCATGTACCTGCTGGAAAAATGATACACTATATAATCCTATTGTACTTACTATCGTACATAAAATTGCATAAGGAACTTCATTGTTATTTTATTCATGAACTACAGTATGTAAATGTATATCTTTCAGATCGCAGACTGTAAAGTATGTACCGTATCTAATTACATAGCCCCTAAACTCACATCACTGTGTACAAGTAAAGAACATTTCACTAGAATTACATGTAAGTGAGATAGGGCTGAATCCTGCCTTGGTAAAAATAACCATGCAGGGGAGCTGCCTTAGGAGGCTGAGAAGGCACTGATTCCCCAAGCTGTCCCTAATCAACAAAGCATTTCGACTTTAATGGGTTAGCTATATAGTTAAATGCTTTGCTGAATAGGGATGGACTTCAGCATAGGCTTAAGTGCTTTGCTGAGTAACACCCAAAACAGTCTACTGGCACAAAGCAAGAGGTCTTGCAGCAAGCAGATAAATAGGATTGTTCCTCAAAATCCTTCCTCCCGTGGGTAGCCCCACTGACCAAAATGGGACTACTCACATGAGTGGGATTACTCATAAAGGCTTCCAGGTTCTGGCTCATCACTTGTATGCCTATGTGTTAGCTGGGTATACCTCCCACTTTGCTAGTGAATGGGATTAGGCTTCATACACTCTCCCTCTGGCTCCTCTTGTTTTCCAGCCCAGCAGAGGGCAGGATTTAGCCTGTAGCACTTACAAGAAATTGTTGCCATTTATGTAAAGTGTATATTCTCATTAAATATGTGCTAACTATATCTTAAAGAAAAGGATTAACTTTTAAGGAGAGATGAAGAACTCCAAGTGAGTTTTTATTTTGTGCCATTGAGAAGAGTATGGATAAAGTATACAATGACATATTTACTTTTCCTATTCTAAGACTTGTTATGTGCTCACTGTATTATATTTGCAGGCATTTTGTTATGTCTGCCAACAAAATAAAATAAAATAAATTGGATCCTGAAGTATTTTAGTTATAATCTTCTGCTGTGCAGAGGACAATATGATTATATATATGTGTATATATATGTGATAAATATACTGTTTTTTGTTAGACAATGTGTAAGGATTTTTACCTGTTTGTTCTGGGCAGCATCTCAGTAAAATGAGTTGTGCAGAGTCAATGCTCTAGAACTTAATGTGTTTGTAAGCACTTGCTTATCAGGTGTGCACACTCTCTCTAAGTATGGAGGGAATTTGGCACTCTGAAAAGCAAGGAAAGAGAAGAATAATGACATGGTAATTAATTTGTACTTCATTTATTCCTGTGAATATTTCTTGTTGGTACCAATGGTACTGTACCAGGGAAATGTTATAGCTACAGCATTCTCCTTCACAAGGACACTGTTAAGGCACTTTTCATTGTTTTAACAATTTTTTTTTATAACTAGAGGCCTGATCCAGTGCTCATTGAAGTACCAGGAAAGCCTCCTACTGACTTAAATGGGTATTTGCCTGGGCTTTGTGGATGCAGTTTTGGCCAGGGCCATATTTAAGAGAAAAATTGGGTGGTAGTTGTATAAAAGCTATGAAACAAGTAATTAGGAAAAAACCCTCAGTCACTGACATTGTCTGTCTTAACCCAAATTCAGCTTTGTTTTTCAAATTTTTGATCGAGGCAAGAAGGATAACTAGTCCCAGGACTGGGATAACAGACAAAAGTGTAATTGACATGGGACTTTGAAAAACTTAGGGGCTGCTTCTGCCCCATTAAAGTCAATGGGAGCTTAATTATTGATTTGGGGGGGGGGGGCACCACTGGATCTGGATTTGTTACTGCAACCCTCCTCTTTAGGCTTTTTTCCCTGGACCCTAATCATAAAGTAATAAAAGGAAAACAAATGCATGGCTCCCCAGGGAATTAGAGCTCTGAGTGGTCTTGATGCTGCTGAAACCCTTTGCCTGGGTGTAAGATGGGAGCTCTCATGGGAAATCCTGAAAACCCATGGAGTTTCATGGGGCTACTCATGCAATTTATGGTTTTCAGAATAATACCTGAAGTTTTCTGTGAGGGATGCAATCTACTCGGGCAAAAATGCCCATTGAAATCAGTGGATATATTTTGCCAAAAGACTACAGCACCTGACTTGAAGGTTCCTCTGTACTGTCTAAGATGGCCACACATCCATTTACATAATCCCCAAATATCAACAGGCATGAAAAATCATATCCCCTTAGAAGTCTGAATATGAACCAACTGACCCCATTGGAAGTCAATGGGACTTTTGGCAGCGTAAAGTCTGTTGGACTGGTCATTACATGTTTTCTTACCAATTATTTTCTTCTTTTTTCACATGCACTTGTGTAATACTGTATCACAAGCATTGGGGCTGCTGACAAGAACTAACATTGCTTTTCACTCTACCTTTACAGTGTGTCTTTATAAATAGGCTCATGGACATATATCTGTGGAGTTTCCTAATTTGGAATCTGACTTCAGGGAACTGTCAGTGAAATGCTGTGGATGGTTCAATTCTTTTTTCTTGTTTTTAAATAGGAACATATTAATATTGCCTATTGAATAAGACTAGCTGAATGCCTATCAAAAGGGAGCACCGTGGTTATAACTTCTATTACAAAAATTCTGTAATTAATGGCATTATTGTAGTTAACAAAGTTGGTATTTTGTAACCTTTATCCTTATTATTCTTAATAAACTATTTTATAAAAATCCCACCCAAATCAGCATCAGATTTCTTATTTGAGGTTTGGAAACTGTATTGTTGGGCAGAGGTGGTAATGCCCTTGAAAAAACAAGAAGCCCAATTCTGACTTCAATGGCTGAGTGTTGGATGTGCAAAGGAGGTAGGATTGGGATCACACAGACATTCTTCCCTTGATGCATATTCAATGCTACCAGTAACACTGTCTGCATAAAAAAGGAGGAATTGACCCCAAATTCAGGATTGGATCCTACCAATCCACCCTCAGAAGTCCCAATAGGAATTTAGCACTCAGAATGAGGGCATTGGTCCCAAAAGATGGAAGTGGGTTTTTTATATATATATAAAGAAACTAATAGAAAACATGCAATTAACACTGAGCATTCCACATGAGGGCGTTCCACACTTATGAGAAGCACCTTACAAAATGAATATCAGAGACCTGGCATCCTCAGAATTCATCTTTGTTTACTTCATTATAGTTTAGGCTATAGAACAAATGTCCTCTGTCACTTCAGTCTTGTACAGAAGTGTGGAGTGCTGCTACTAATTTTCAGTTTGGGGTTAAAAGTCTAGTCCTAGTTTTTTAAAAAATCAAAGTGGGTGCAAACCAAAATCTTAGTTGAGTTTTTTGACATCCAAATCCAGATCTGAATTTGGCCAAAGGCCTCATCTTCATTAAGGGTAAAACACAAAAATTGGTTCCAAAAATGCAAAGATTTTGGGGTGTTTGAATTCTGGATTTGAGTTTTGCATCAGGAATGCAGGTACAGGAATGCATTCAATGTTCGCCTCTTTTAAAAAAAATTAGGAATACAAATGATGTGATACAAAAATGAACTGTTATCATATTGTCTCAATGAAAGTGATGATAATGCTTAGGTAACCTCACAGAAGTGTTGTGAGACTTAGCTAATGTTTGCATAGCAGTTTGGAGAGGTAAAGCCCTGCTAAGTGTTGTTATTGCTATCATATTAAATTCACTGGTTAGTGCTTTGTTATCTATGGGAGTTCCAAGAATAGCGTGCTCTGAAAATGAGGAAGAAAAGCCCAGATAGATGATCAGTGTTTGTTTTCTGCAATCCTTATGTAAACACAGCAGGCCATTAAGCAATGTCCTGAAGTATATCACCCCTGCCTTTGAAAGCACCAATCTCTGGACAGCTACATTATAATAAAAGCCTTTTGCAATAAATAAGAAAGGAAACATCTGGAAACAAAAATGGCAAACCATAAAAAGGTTAATACCAAATAAGCTCTAAAATGAACAAATAAAATGCTTTTATGTGGTCTCACTTTTTAGAATGTGGGATATATGGTGTGAAAAGCTCCCCTAGCATAATCTAATAGCCTCGGTTTGCTTAAAAATGATCCGTAGTGTTTCAAAACACTTGAAGTGCAATGACTTCTCCAGATGTACACAGAGGCTGTAATGCACACTGCACTTTAGAGCACAACGGCCTGCTCTTCCTCCCATTGAAATCAATGGCAAACCCCATGTGAGTCTAGTGGTTAGAATCCAAAGTCTGCTCCCCTTGTTCACGTGAGCATTTACTTACACTGACTACAGTAGAATTACTCTAGGTCCTGATTCAGCAAAGCACATGCTTCAGCCCCATTGAAGTGCTTTGCTGAATCAGCCCTAATGAGTCAAATGAACAGGATTTGTTCATTTGTTGTCTGTTCAACCACTTTTTCCATATATATGCATGTTATATGTAGTTTGAATTCTAGGGGCTGTAATTTTCTTACACGCAAATCAACTAGTTGTTCTGGATGGAATTCCACCCCTGTCCACCCCCACCCCAGTAATTGCATTTATTAAGAGAACAATTATTAGGTGTTGAGCAGTCCTTCATTTCAGTCTAAATGGAGGACACCCAGCACCTGCCAAGAGGTGCTAATATTTCTTAGCATGTGGCCTTTCTTCCAGCCTATAGTACCTTTGGTTGGGTGGCTTAGGATAATGCCTTTCTGGAAGAAAGTTTTATAAAGCTATATATGCAGGTGGTTAAGCTAGGAAATGTGAACTTTGAAGTGTTAGGGACTGTAAGGGGGCTAGTAAAAAGAAAAAATAAGGCTACAGAGATTTTTCAGTGATTTGGGGATGAGGTTTTTGTCACTGGTGATAAGCATTTACTTTAAATAGCTAATATGGTTTAGATTATATTATTTGGAAATTTCCCCATCTGGTTTTGTTTCCTGGAGGATTGAGGTCATGTAATACAACCAGAGGGGTGGATGGGGTTTAACGTATCACATAAGCTTTGGTAATGTAGACTGTGTCAGCATGGGCTCATCAGGCCTGGTGCGTAAATGTGCCATCTGCTGCACAGTCACAAATTTCACAACAGTCTTACTCCATGGAGTAGCTAAAATGCTTTCACTTCTGCTTTTTTCTTCAGCTAACGGAAAACTTGGAAAGGCTGCTGCTCAGCTCAGTGTAAGCAACCCGCTGAGTGAAGTCTACCTCAATAAATACAAAAAAGAGGCTTTTAATTATAAAGCCCATTTTTAAACCTTAATTTTTGGCAATCTTATTTGCATTGCCCGTATGTAACAAAGTAGCTTAGGAGAAAATTTTTGCTTTTTGAGTGAACTGGGTGGCATTTGAGCCAATGAGCTTATGAAGAATGGGGATGCCAGGACTGTTTCACCTATAGGCTGTGTCTGTGACATCACACAGGACCATAATAACTGACTGAAACGACAGTTGAGGATGCTGCTACTCATAAGATTGGATGCTTGTTTTTCAGTTTTGTGCCACATCATTTTATTGCAACGTTCACCAGTTGCTGGTGCCAGTCTCTACTGAGGTTGGCTGTGAGAGTGCATGCACACATGTACAGGAATCTAGCTTGCTGACTCTTTGTATGATTCATCTGTTACATCCACAGGTAGCCAGACGTCCATGGGGAAGCCACAGTTTTTCTGCTACAGTAAATAAGTGTCCCTTTAAAGTTCTTTCTGGGCTCCCATCTCACCTGCTTTTGTTATGAATGTTCCTTCTCAAACACGGGCTGGGTTTTCCAGACTTCCCTTCCCTTTTATCCTAACAGCGAAGGCCTGCTTTAATTGTAAACATCTAATTCTTTAATCCCGCCTGTTCCCACTTAACGCTAATGACTGCAGTTGTTACAACATGCCAGCACTAATTTACGTGTACTAGTTTCTTTTACTTTCTGCCGAGTCTTTTCTTGTACTCATAACTTCCTGGCAGTTTTGTACACTTGCTGGGGTGGGGAGCAGGCTCATTCCAGCCTTTCCTCTAACACGCTTCCCGTTTGAGCTAGTTGGAACGTTTTGGACAGAAGTTTTTTTGTGTTGTTTTTTTCCAATCAGGTGTCTGATAGAAACTTGTCTGGTTTCCTGCCAGCCCAGTTACCTGCTGCAATGGGCTGCACCTTTTAAAACATCAGCCTGCCATAGTCCTTGGATTCCCCAGGCTCACAGCCCTGCTCAGTTTCCCCGACAGTGAGTTGCTCACAACTGCTTGGCCAGGCAGCTCTCTGCCTCCCTGGCACCCTGCTCCTAGGCTGCTCTCTCACACTCATCCCATTTCCCTGTGCCCCCTCCCCAGCTGCCTTTCGTGTTGGTGTTGTACTCCCCCACTTATTGGCGACTTGCATCCAGGCCTCTTATTGTGCAGTCTGACAGGGATCGGAGTTCAGGCATGCTCAGCGCATGCCCCCAGGAACAGGTCTTCGCTGTCATGATAATCTGCACCTGCCTAGTTTGAGAATTGCACTTGGTGAGGGGGGAAGGGGACCTCCGGGGCTTTCGTTTGAGCTAGGGCTCTAAGCTGCTTGATAGCTATTCAGTGACATCAGGCAGTTGGGTGGCTTTGTGGGAACTTAGGTGTCTATAGGGTTTGACAGCAGCTGAGCAGTTTTTAGACGGGCAGTGTCATCGGCATGGGGACTTGGGTGCATAAAGAGGCAGATAAGCATTCAAATACCTTTGAGGCTCTGGGTCCAAGCCATCAACTTCTCGTCAGTTAAATCCCTCCTAAAAACCCACTTCTTCCTTGTCATCCACGAGTAGTGAGTGTTGCTCTTGGAATACATAGGGCCAGAGTCAATGAAATGTTCAAGCTATGCACCCACAAGCACTGAGTGGCCAGGTGATCTTTATCCTTCCTTACCATAACAGCCCTCGCTTTATTCTCTGTTTCTTTTGTTCATTGCATCACATTTAAAACTAGAGGCAGTCCTGCAAAGGGTTATATACCTGCTTCATTTTAAGCCCAGTGGCGCTAAGTGAACTACTTAACGTCTGTATGTAAGTTTTTGCAGTACTGAGGCCTTAATTTAAACTCTTCAGTGCTTTTCATCTTTTTTCCTTTGCTATGTACAGCCAATAGCACATTCTTGGGCACTGTGTAAACAATAAATCTATCTAAAGCTGAATTTAGACCACAGAATCTAGCAATGAAAAGGAACTTTTAGGCACTCGTTTATTTATTTCTGGAAGGCACCATGCACATCTATGCAACTGCATAAGTAATAAATAGTAACAAATGTTGCTGTTGGATTGCTCCCAACAGAGTTTACAAATTTTTTTTAATCGGTTTCCTAATGGAGTTAAGCTGTTAGACATTAAATCTACGTCCATGTAAAAAATATGGAGGTGATTGAATAATACTACCTGCTTTGTGTTTATATAGACCTTTTCATACCAGGCTCTTACACTGCTTGCGTTGGAAACATTATTATGTTTCCAACTTATAAAGATAAATATTTTCATCTTCATCTTCAGGATGGGAAAACCCAAACCTGGAAAGGGGGTGACACAGGGAATCACAGGAGAGAGGCAAGTGCAAACAACAGCCATTTACTGATGAGCATCAAAGTCTATAAAATGTTTCCTAGGAAGGTAGAAGAAACAACTTAACATTCAATGGCTTTCAGTGGGAGTATTTAAAAAAACTCCCTTTTAAATTGGAGGGCAATTGGTCTCATGAGTATGTCATAAGCCGCCAAATCAAGAAAGCTGCTGTTTAGTCCTGGTTCTGCCCTGATCTACTATCTCATTTTGGGCAAATGACATTGCTTCTCTGTGCCTCTCTTTTTCCCCTCCTTTCCTTTACCTTTCTTGTTGGCTATTTTGATTGTAAGCTCTTTGGGGCAGGCACTGTTTCTCACAATATATTTGTACAGCACCTTGCACATGTGGCCCTCAAGCTCAGTCTGGGTCTCGAGGCAGTATTGTAACACAAATAATCCTCTATGCCCTTTCCTTCTATGTTTTATTCTGGTGCACATTATTCCATTTGAATGCTGACCAGGGAAAACAACAGGGAAACAGCAACATTTTTGCAATGTTACTTTTTGCACTGTTCTCAGGGTAAGATTTATGGTCCATTAATGACAGCTTCTTGATCAGCTTATCCCTTCACTCCTTTCGTGGAAGTCCACTTGGCTGTTTGAAGACACTTTGCTTTGCTTTCTCATGTTGGAAAGTGCTTTCCAAGTTATCTATGGAGTGGAAATATTGAATGACCTCAGGCACTCTCCTTTCTGCTGTGCTGGCCTGACTGTGGAACTCTCTTCTCGTTTTCCCTTCAATTTTTCCAGCTTGAATATAAAAATAATGCTGAGCATTTGCACTGCAGGACACTTAAATTCTGGGACAGACAGCGCCAGAAATGGACACTTGCCACTCCTGAGTGAGCTGAGCAAAATCTGACATAAATGCCCAAAAATGTGCCCAGAGCAGAGCAGCAGCTCTGCTACACGCTCCTCCAGACACCACCTCTGCAGGGTCTAGGCTTCATGACTTTGGCATGAGAGGAAGCAGAGCCATGGAGAAGTCACTCTGTGGAAGTACACTAGGAAGGGACTGCTGCTGCTGCTGCTGTGCCATCTATTACCCCTGGATGAGGGGCGGCCTGCACAGGCATGGCTAGTCAATGCAACATAGCTTGTAATAGAGTTGGGCTGTCAGAGGACATGCAAAGCCTGGCATCTATCCCCGAACCTTTCTTTACCCCTTCCAAAGCCCTGCCCCAAGAGGGGAGATTCAGCTCATGGGGGAAACCCGCCTACACTGTAGTCAATCTGATTTTTGCCATAGTCATCACTAAGATCAGAATTTAGACCATGGAGTTTCCAGCTTTCTCCAAGATCTTCCTTGAAAGCTCGGAAGAGGCTAGTAAAGGTCAGAAATCTGCCCATTGAAGTCAATGAGAACTTGGCTTGAACTAATGAATTTGTGGGTCCTCATGCTGAGGTAAGTAGGTAGGTAAGTAAGTTTTAGGTGGAAAGAGCCAGCACAAAACAGAGAGGAGAATTCAAGAATGCAAATAGGAACCTCCGCAAATAAGTGCAAATAAAGCCCAGATCAGTGGGAGCTAGGCAACCCGCCCATGGTACAGATCATAGGATTATAAGAAGCAGCCCAAAGCTCCTCCCCCTCCCTTTGCATTTCACTTCTAGCTAGACAAATGGCTCCCAACTCAGTTTTTTGGCTTCTGACTTACCCTTTTATATGTGCCTAATGAGAGGCTGAGGTTCCCAGCAGGAGGCAGGGCTCCTAGGAGTAATGCAGAGAATTGCCACCCCTAAAGCTCTAAGAGGATTTAGCCCTTTGACACCCCACATTCACTCACAGCAAGAGCCATAAAAACAAAAGCCAGACAACAGCATGGATCTGTGTAGTCGGCCACTAGCATTAACAAACCTGACAGGAAATCAAAGCTGACTGAATTCCTTTACAATGCACCGCCAACTTGCAGAAGCAGAACTCCAGGGACAATCTATTAGTCATTTGTTTGACTGCTTGGGAGGGGAAAAAAAAAAGCAAACCAAACCATCCCTTTTTCCAACAGTACAGGCCTGGGTATTTGGTAAATTACATTTTGGGCTTTTCAGAAAGTCTTGTTCTAATTACGGTTATTAAGTTAAACTCATGCTCAAAGCGAGAAAAATATTGGCTGTAATGGAAAGTCACCACTTAACTCAGTGGAGAGCAAGTAGCAGGAGAGCTAACCCCTAAATATTTTTAAACATACAACATTATATCAAGTTTCAAATTCTCCCACTGCCTGCAGCCTCTTCAAAGCAATGGAGACGCTCAGTGCTGTGTGCTATCAGGACTCGTTAATGTGTGATGTAAATGATGCAGAAGAAGGAATTGCATGTTCTGGCACAAAGAATGAGAAACAGAAGATTATTCCCCTGTCCCTGAACAGCCCACTCAGCAAGCAACAGAAGAAGATTTAAAGAGTTTCCCAAACATTTGTTTCTCTCCTTGTTCATTGAGATTAAATGACACTATGAGAAATAGAGATGTGGTCTCAGTTAACACCTGGTGAAGCAGGGAGCAGAAGGTCAGTCGCCACGTTATTTCATAGCACCTGTGCTCAGGAAATGTGTGAGCGCTGTCTTGTTGGTAGGAAAACGATGGACTGTCACACCGCTACAATGAAAACGAAAATAAATGGAATTGTGGAGTGAGAAAAATATCTTTAAATTCCAAATGTCAGATTCAGTTGGTATAGTCTGGTTGCTTTGTGTGGCTATAGTGACACAAAACAGCCCTACATCTGGTTTAGCTGTTAAGCTGGGTTTATGGCTGCTTTCCATGGCCAGAGAACAGCCAAAGCATATAGCTCAGGGTTTCTCAAACCGGTGTCGCTGCTTGTATAGGGAAAGCCCCTGGTGGGCTGGGCCTCTGTGTTTACCTGCCTCGTCTGCAGGTCCGGCTGATTGTGGCTCCCACTGGCTGTGGATCACTGCTTTAGGCCAATGGGAGCTGCTGGAAGTGGCAGCCAGTAAGTCCCTCGGCCTGCGCCACTTCCAGCAGCTCCCGTTGGCCAGGAGCAGCGAACCGTGGCCAGTGGGAGCAGCAATCAGCTGGACCTGCGGACGGGGCAGGTAAACACACTGGCCCAGCCCACCAGGGGTTTTCCCTACACAAGCGGCGACTCCTGTTTGAGAAACCCTGGTATAGCTGAATCAAACCCAAGGCATCTTACATTAATGCTTACTTCTTGACAAATACTTATTAGAGGCTTTTAAACAGTCACAGTGGGATTCACAAAGTAGGCGTTGCCCCGCCTAGCTTGCCTGTGGGCCTGGTCTGGTAGGCATGTTTTGAGCATGCCTAAACCCACACCCAAGTTGCAGCTTGGGAGGTCTAGGCTGGATATTAGGAAACATTATTTCACTAGGAGGGTGGTGAAGCACTGGAATGGGTTACCTAGGGAGGTGGTGGATTCTCCATCCTTAGAGGTTTATAAGGCCTGGCTTGACAAAGCCTTGGTTGGGATGATTTAGTTGGCGTTGGTCCTGCTTTGAGCAGGGGATTGGACTAGATGACCTCCTGAGGTCCTTTCCAACCATAATATTGTATTATTCTAGAATTCTAAGCAGGCAGCAGTATCTTCCATAAATGTAAACAAACTTGTTTGTCTTAGCGATTGGCTAAACAAGAAGTAGGACTGAGTGGACTTGTAGGCTCTAAAGTTTTAAATCTTTTATTTTTGAATGCAGTTATGTAACAAAATAAAAATCTACATTTGTAAGTTACACTTTCTTGATAAAGATATTGCACCACAGGTGAGCTGAAAAATACTATTTCTTTTATCCTTTTTACAATGTAAATATTTGTAATAAAATAATATAGAGAGATCACTGTATACTTGGTATTTTGTGTGGTAACTGAAAGCAATATATTTGAAAATGTAGAAAAACATCCAAAATACTGAATACACTTCAGTTGGTAGTCTATTGTTTAAAAGTGTGATTAATCATGATTAATTTTTTTTAACAGCGAATAATTTTTTTGAGTTAGTCATGTGAGTTAACTGTGATAATTGACAGCCCTAGTATTTTTATTAAAATGTTTTCCATAGAGATTTATATATTGACATATTGATTATACACAGGGATCACTTAATCCACCACTGCAGTGAAATGAAATAATTGTTTCATACAGCATGGTAACTATACACAAAAGCTTGGGACAGGAAGTGAAGCATACCATTGGAAGGAGAAATATAGGGCAGCATGAATTGAAGTTGGAATTTGGCCAAGACACCATCTTGTAAGTGCAGCCTAACACAAGCAACTGGGAAGTTCTTTTGTCATGTCATTGTGACAGTTTTATATAAATGACATTTCATGGATATAAAATGACAAATTAAAATATTTGACAAATTACTAAACAGAATCATAGAAATCATAGAAATACAGGACTGGGAGGAACCTTGATAAGTCATCTAGTCCAGTCCCTTGCACTGAGGCAGGACTAAGTATTATTTAGACCCCTCTGAGACGTGTTGTCTATCCTATTCTTAAAAACCTCCATTGACATAGATGCCACCACCTCCTTAAGTAATTTGTTCCAATGCTTAACTATCCTTACAGTTAGAAAGCTTTTACCAATGGCTACCCTAAATCTTCCATGCTGCAATTTAAGCCCATTATTTCTTATCCTGTCCTCGGTGATAAAGAGGAACAATTTATCACCCTCCTCTCTGAAACAACCTTTTATGTACCTGAAGACTGTTGTTATGTCCCCCTCAGTCTTTTCTTCTCCAGCCTAAACAAACCCAATTTTTTCAATCTTGCCTTGTAGGTTATGTTTTCTAGACCTAATCATGTTTGTTGCTCTCCTCTGGGCTTTTCTCCAAATTGTCCACATCTTTACTGAATCATAGACTATTGTATCTTGGTTTATTTATCTATTTTCAGATGTATAATTCTTGCTGGAAAATTATATGTCAATAAAGCTTAAGGTCACCAGCTCTTAAAAGGAGTTTTTCAGTGGGTTCAATCCTGCTGTGCAGCAGCTTTTAGAGGTGGTCTAAAACGACATAGATATTTTCCTGTCATTAGACAAGCACTTTTCACACTTGGCCTCCTATCCTGCAAGCTCATCCCTACATCAGCGTCATGCTTCACAGCTTGGTGGTTGGGCTACTGATTTGGTATGTGGTAGGCTAAGGTTCAAAACCCTATTCTACCTAATACAAAGCAGAATTTTAAATGAGTTGCACCTAGCAAGGGATAGAAACGACAACAAGTGGGTCTTTAAATATATTAGGCACAAGAGACCAAAGAAAAATGTAGATCCTCTACTTAGCTGGTAAGGAGAGCTAACAACTGATGACATCAAGAAAGCTGAGGGGTGAAGAATTTCAAGTCAAAATAGAGAAAAAAGAGGTTAAGGAATATTAAGATGTATTCAAGTTAGCAGGGGTTGATGAAATTAATCATAGGATACGTATGGAACTAGCGCAGCAATCTCGGAACCATTAGCAATTATCTTTGAGAACTCCTGGAGGACGGGTGAAGTCCCAGAACACTGAAGTAGGGGAAACATTGTCTCTTTCCTTTAAAGAGGAAACAAAGAGGAACTGGGGAATTATAGACCAGTCAGCCTAACTGTGATACCTGAAAAGATACCAGAACAAATTAATAAAAATCAGTTTGTAAACAACTGGAGGATAATATGGTTATAAGGAGGATCCAGCATGGATTTGTCAAGAACAAATCAAACCAAACCAACTTAATTTCTTTCTTTGACAGGTTACTGACCTAGTAGGGGGTAAGCAGTAGATGTAAAATACCCTGATTTTAGTAAAGGTTTTTGACTCCCCACACCCATGACACTCTTATAAACAAATTAGGGAAATGTGGCCTAGATGAAATTACTATAAAGTGAGTGCTTAAGTGAGTGCAAGACCGTTCCTAAAGAGTAGTTCTTAAACTGTGAGGGTGTATCTAGAGGGGTTCTGCAGCATTGGTGATATTCAATATTTTCATTAATGACTTGGATAGTGGAATGGAGGGTACGGCTATAAAATGTATGGATGACACCAAGATGGGAGGGATTGCAAGCGTTTTGGAGAACAGGATTAGAATTCAAATCGACTTTGACAAATTGGGGAACTGGTCTGAATTAACAAGATAAAAATCAATAAGGACAAGGGTAAAGTATCAGAGGGGTAGCCATGTTAGTCTGGATCTGTAGAAGCAGGAGAGAATCCTGTGGCACCTTATAGACTAACAGACGTTTTGGAGCATGAGCTTTCGTGGGTGAATACCCACTTCGTCAGATGCATGTAGTGGAAATTTCCAGGGGCAGGTATATATATGCAAGCAAGCGAAGCTAGAGATAACAGGTTAGTTTCAATCAAGGGAGGAATGAGGCCTGTTCTAGCAGTTGAGGTGTGAAAACCAAGAAGAGGAGAAACTGTTCTGTAGTTGGCAAGCCATTCACAGTCTGTTCAACTCGAGCTGATGCGTCAAATTTGGCAGATGAACGAAACTCAGCAGTGTCTCTTATGAAGTCTGGTCCTGAATTTCTTTGCAGCAAGATGGCTACTAAGCGCTTATATGGGGTCAGAGCGAGGTTGAAGTGCTTCTACCTACAGGTTTTTTGTATATTGCCATTCCTAAATCTATTGTGTCCTATTATCCTTTTCCGTAGGAGAACTGCCAGTTGGCCAATGAGATAGCTAAAGGCATTGCTGATATGAATGGCGTATATTACATTGGTGACGTGTAGTGAAATGAACCGGTGATGTGCATGGTGATCTGGTAGGTCCGTGATATGTGTTCCCGCGATGAATATGTGGGCAGAGTTGGCACTGAGTTTGTTGCATGGATGGTTCTGAGCTAAGAGTACTATGGTGCGGTGTGCAGTTGCTGGTGAGAATACGTTATAGGTTGGCAGGGTCGTCTGTGGGCGAGGACTGGCCTGCACCAGAAGGCCTGTGAAAGTGTGGGATCATTGTCCAGGATGGGTGTAAGTCCCTGATGACCATTGGAGGGACTGTAAGTGTATGGCCAGTGGGGTCCTGTTGGGTTTCTTTCTTGGGTTGTCTTGCAGTGGAGGCTTCTGGTACCATCGTGGCTCGTTGACTCTATTCCTATTCCCGCTGCCTGATCTGTAGTTTTTAAGAAAAGCTTGGGTGGAGTTTGTAGGTGTGTCTCTTGTCTGAGAGGTTAGAGCAATGCGGTGTATCTCGTGCTTGGCTGTAGACAATGGTCGTGTATGGCCTGGATGGAAGCTGGAGCATGAAGGTAGGCCATAAGCGCGTCCGCAGTTTTCGATATGGGGTCGTTAATGACCTATCACTTATTTGCACCGTGGTTGTCTAGAGAAGGGACCTCCCACGTAGATTGGTCCCAGGCCTGAGGCTGTGGGGGTGGAAGCGTGAAATCGTGTGAATTCTTTCCAGCAGCTCCTCCCATGGGTCCAGATGATGAAAGCTATCCACAATGCAGCGCAGCGTAGAGAAGGGCATGAGTGGACGAGAGCTGAGGAAATGTTCACAGATGAGCCATAAAATATTGCATAATTGTGGGGCATCCGGGTGCCCAATAAGTCCAGTGGCCACTGTAGGTCTGGAGATATATATGTCATCAAATTTGAAATAAGTTGTTGTGTGATATAAAGCCAGAGACTACCAGCAGCCAGTTGATGCGTGGCAATCATCAGGGATAGCTGTTTCCCTGAGGAACTTGTATTCATCATGTATTGGGATGTTGTGTAGGATCCTCTACATCCACGGATGGCTAGGATGGATGTTTCTGGGAGTGACCAATGGCATTGTGTTCCTCAGAAATCAATGGTGTCTGGAGATAGCTGGGATGCTTGGTTGGCATAGGTCTGAGAAGAAATCCACATATCCAGACAGTCCTTCAGTGAGAGTGCCAATGCCGAGATGATGGGCGTCCAAGGATTTCTTGTCTAGAACAGGGGCCTCATCCCCTCCTGATTGAATAACCATTATCCTAGCTGCTTGCTAGCAAGATATCACCTGCCCTGGAAAATTTCCACACATCATCTGACGACACGTGATTCACCCACGAAAGTCATGCTCCAAAATGTCTGTTAGTCTATAAGGTGCCACACGGATTTCCTCTGCTGCTCTAAGGTAAAGTACTCATCACTAGGAAGGACAAAAATAACATCTGCAAAAATGAGAATAGCTATTGAAGGTGTAGTCTGCTCAACTGTGAGCAGGGTGCTTCAGTGCCAAGAAAGCCAACCGACACTATGGACTGTATTAGTAGGAACATTGACCAAGCAGACTCAAGGGAAGCTGATTATTCCCTCAATTTGGCATTGGTGAGGCCACACTGTGAGATATTTTTGCCGTCCAGTTTTGGCTCCCCACTATGGAAGGATGTGGACACAAAGCTGGGCACATGAAATTTACAAGGAAGGCTGAGGAAGCCGGGCTTAATTATTATTCTGCAGAAAGAAGAGTGAGGGGGGATTTAGCATACTGCCTTCAACGGAACTCTGAAAGGAGTTTCAAAGAGGATGGAGCTAGGCTTTCATCAGTGGTGACAGATGACAGAAAAGCAGCAATGGTCTCCAATTGCAGTGGGGGAGGTCTAGGTTGGATATTAGGAACCATATTTCAATAGGAGGGTGGTGAATCACTGGAAGAGTTCACCAAGGGAGGTGTGGAAGTCTCCGTCCTTGGAGATTTTAACGCCACTATCTGAAAAAGTCCTGGCTGGTGATGATTTAGTTGGGATTGTCCTGCTTTGAGCAGGGGATATGACTAAGACCTCCTGAAGGTCTCTTCCAACCTCTATATTCTAAATGACTCTATCGCAGCCGGAATAAAAGGCTATATACCAATTTCTGAAGTATTACAGAGTTACTTATGAAGACACAGGAGGTGCTAAGCCGCTCTCTACTTACAACATTGCTGAAGGCCCCAGCTGTAGTACTGTGTCCAACTTCTGGGCACCACACATTTAGTAAAATGATGTGGAGAGAGTCCAGAAGGGACTACTGCAGCAATGGACATTTAATTACAACTCAGAAAACTTTTGATGAGGTACGGGTAGTTACGCGCTGGGACATACACTTACGAAGTGAGAACTCTGCACCCCCATAACATGGAGGTATTTAAAAAGGTTGGACAGTTCCCTGTTAGGGATTGTCTAAGGTTTACTTGTTCCGGCCAAGCCCCCATAGGGGGGCGGACATGTTGAATCTTCAAAGTCTCTCCAGCCCTCTATTCTATGAGTCTACTGAATATAAGGCAGGACAAATGTATCTCTGTGCATGATCATGGGACTCCATTTAAGTCAATGGACTCCAAGGAGATGCAAAGTCTGTGCATGTTATGAGCTTTGCAATGTTGGAATCTTAGAGGTAGCTCACCTTAATGCCAGATTCAGTGTGTCAACAGGCCACCATTTACAGATCTCCAATATATATTATTATAGGATTAATATGATATATGTACCGCAGCCACAATCTGGCAAAGAAATTTAAGACAATATAGGGCATTTAGTGACAAAGCCAAACAAAAGAATGCAGATATCAATCACGCAGTTAGGCTGGTTGACCTTCCCTTCGGAAAACTGCAATTCATCACTGCGTAGAAAACGTCGCTCAAACTGGACTTAGAGTCAACATCGGAGTTTATCTGAACCCTCCCCAAGCTCACTAACAGCTTGGATTTACTTCTGACTCCACCAGATAGAACTTAAGGCTCTTATCACTGGATTCCCCAAATACTCCTTGGGACCCCGCGTCGGACTCCCCAACTTCCTTTGGGAAGACTGACCCCAAGACCCAGACCTCTGGTCTCTATCACCAACGGGAAAACAAGTCCTCCCTTGTCTCCTCTTATCGCTCCTCCCGTCCCTCCCTGGGTGAGCCTGGGCGATGCAGTATTAACGTCTTGAAGGGCAAAAACAAGAGGAATATCACCCTCTCCCTGAGCGATGCCGTTCAAATCAGTAAAGCTAATATAAAGAGATTTCTACTCCCTCTTCCTGTCGCGTCACCAGAGAAAAAACCCAAAAACCTACCAGGTTTAACAAAGAAAACTTAATAAAAAAAAAAGAAAGAAAATACAGAACAATATATGCATAAAGAACTCATACAGCCTCGTGCTTAATAAGAAACTATATGATAGACAGTCTGATTTAAAAATAGCCCAATAAAAACCAGTCCAGCACAGGTACAACACACAGTAATACAAGACACAAAGCATAAAAGCCTATTTGCCTTGGTATCACTACACTTGGTAGGAATAATTTAGAAAGAAATAGGAGTTAGCAGGAAAGTGTTTCCTCCATAGCTGGAGAAACAAAAGACCTAGAGTACACGAATTCCGCGCCCTGACTTTAAAAAATCCAGTTCGTCTGATGGTCCTCTGGCAGGTGTTCGTTCCCTTTGATGCACGCCTTTAAAACAGTTAAAAAAGAATTAACCCTTACCTTACCTGTCTACTTATGACATTCACACTATAACCTTTCTAATAGAGGTTAAAACGCCACTTACAGAAATTTTTTTGGGCAGGGCATAATATTCTATTTGCCATTCGAAGCTGTAAAGCCTATAATTTAAATCGGTATCCATTCATCCAACCAATGTTGGGTAACTGTCTTAGAAGCTATTCAATTTCCCGTAAATTATTGGTTTTATTGGGATTCTCAATGTGTTTGGCTAAGAGTTCCATTATAAGTAAATGGTACAATGACTAAACCCAAGTTGAGTATTATCTGAGAATTCCACACTTCAACCTGATTAAACTCCCTAACCTTAGGTTATATATTAGTTACAATATGTGGAATGGACTGCAGAGCCTTGTCATCTAATTTATTAATCATATTATGTCCATTTCCATGTAATAACAATAAACAAAAGTATACAAATATATCATTGCTCAGTATCAACAATAATTTCTTTTTCAACTCACTCAGCCTTGACATGGCCAATACACTCTGAGCAGAGCTAGTCACACCTCTTTCATACGCACCTCTTCCCAAAACCAATAGCTTGGTGCCCTGAAATTCAACCAATTCCAATCCATAAGCCCCAGCGCCGTATCTGGTAAATGCACTTGTCAACACAAATCCTCTCTCTTGGTTACAAAGGTGAACATTGAAAACTCTATGCACATCTTGTACTTGGGAAACTAATGTATCATTATCAGGTAACCTTCACTGGATGCCAGTGGAACTAAGGAGCTAATATGCATGGATCAGAGATTTTTAATAAACACAAGAAGAATGGGACGTTGAAATCTGCAGTGGGGGAGGTCTAGGTTGGATATTAGGAACCATTATTTCAATAGGAGGGTGGTGAATCACTGGAATGAGTTACCAAGGGAGGTGGTGGAATCTCCGTCCTTGGAGATTTTTAAGGCCTATCTTGAAAAAGTCCTGGCTGGGATGATTTAGTTGGGATTGGTCCTGCTTTGAGCAGGGGATTGGACTAGATGACCTCCTGAGGTCTCTTCCAACCCTAATATTCTATGATTCTATGCAGCCGGAATAAAAGCTAATATAATTTTGGGATGTATTAACAGGAGTGTATTATGTAAGACACAGGAGGTGCTAGCCCTGTTCTACTTCACATTGCTGAGGCCCCAGCTGTAGTACTGTGTCCAATTCTGGGCACCACACTTTAGTAAAGATGTGGAGAGAGTCCAGAAGGGACACTGCAGCATGGAGCATTTAAGTTACAAACTAGGAAAAACTTTTTGATGATACGGGTAGTTACGCCCTGGAATAGACTTACAAGTGAGACTCTGGCATCCCCATCATTGGAGGTTTTTAAAAACAGGTTGGACAGTCCCTGTTAGGGATTGTCTAGGTTTACTTGTTCCTGCCACACCATAGGGGGGCTGGACATGTTGAATCTTCAAAGTCTCTTCCAGCCCTCTATTTCTATGATTCTATGATATAAGGGCAGACAAATGTATCTATGCAGAGTCAGTGGGACTCCATTTAAGTCAATGGGACTCCAAGGAGATGCAAAGGTCTGTCTGCATGTTATGAGCTTGCAATGTTGGAATCTTAGAGAGCTCACTTAATGCTCAGATTCAGATGTCAAAGGCCACCATTTACAGATCTCAATATTAACTTATTTATAGGATTAATATATTTGGATATTACCAGCCAATCTGGCAAAGAAATTTAAACAATATAGGGCATTTAGTGACAAAGCCAAACAAAAGAGATGCAATACAATCACCAGTTAGGCCTGGTTGACCTGTCCCTTCTGGAAAACTGCAATTTCACTGTAATAAACGTCTGTCTCAAATCTGGACTTAGAGTTCAACATCTGAGTGTTTATCTGAACCTCCCCCAAGCTCACTACCAGCTTGGATTTTACTTCGCTGCCACCAGATAAGAATTAGGCTCTTATCAGCCTGGATTCCCCAAATACTCCTTTGGGACCCCCATCTGTGACTCCCCAACTTCCTTTGGGAAGAACCCCAAGACCCAGACCTCTGGGTCTCTATCTCCAACGGGAGAAACAAGTCCTCTCCCTTGTCTCCTCTTATCGCTCCCCCCGCTTCCCTCCCTGGGTGAGCCTGGGCGATGCCAGTATTAATCCTTGAAGCAAAACAAAGAGGCAAATCACCCTCTCCCCTGAGCGATGCCTCAAATCTAGTAAAGCTAATGATAAAGAGTTTCTATCCCCCTTCTGTCGCCTACCAGAGAAACCAAAAACCTCAACCCGGTTTTAAAAAGAAAACTTTATAAAAAAAAGAAAGAAAATACAGAACAATATATACTGCAGTAAGAAACCAATACAAAGAGCTCGTGGCTTAAAAGAAATAATGAAGAGACAGTCGATTAAAGATAGCCATAAACCAGTCCACACTAGACAACACACAGTAAATACAGCACAAAGCAATAAAGCCTAGTGCCTTGTACTCACTACACTTCGTAGGAGAATAAGAAAGAAATAGGAGTTAGCAGGAAAGTGTTTCCTCCATAGTGGGAGAAACAAAAGACCTAGAGTACACAATTCCCGCCCCTGACTTTTAAAAAATCCAGTTCTCTGATTGGTCCTCTGGTCAGGTGTTTCGTTCCCTTTGTTCACCCTTTACAGGTAAAAGAAATTTAACCCTTACCTTACCTGTCTACTTATGACATTCACCTGTAACCTTTCTATAGAGTTTTAACTGCCACTTACAGAATTTTTTTGCAGGGCTATAATATTCTATTGCATTCGAGGCTGCTTTAAAAGCTTCTATAATTTAATAATGGTATCCATTCCACACAATGTTGGGTACTGTCTTTAGAACGCTATTCAATTTCCCTATAAGGTTATTGGTTTTATTTGGGATTCTCAAATGTGTTTGCTTAAGAGTTCCCATTAAAGTAAATGGTACAACATTGACTAACCCAATGTTGAGTATTTCTGAGAATTCCACACTTCAACCTGATTAAACTCCTAAAGCCCTTAGGTTATATGATTAGTTACAATATTGTAGGAATGGACTCAGAGCCTTGTCATCTATTTATTTAAATTCATATTATGTCCATTTCCATGTAATAACAATAAACAAAAATATATTCAAATATATCAGTTGGCTCAGTATCAACAATAATTTTTTTTCAACTCACTCAGCCTTGCATGGCCAATTACACTCTGCAAGCTAGTCACACCTCTTTCAATACGCCCTTTCCACAAAACCAGATAAGCTTTGTGTGCCCTGAAATTCAACCAATTCCAAGTCCATAAGGCCCCAGGCCTGTATCTGGTAAATGATACGTCAACACAAATCCTCTTCTCTGGTTACAAAAGGTGACATTTGAAAGAATTACTGCAGCATCTTGTACTTGGGAAACTAATGGTATCTTATCAGGTAACCTTCCACTGGATGTTCCAGTGGGAACTAAGGGAGGCTAATTATGCTGGATCAGGATTTTTAAAACACAAGAGAATGGACGTTGAAAGCTTCATCGGGGCTTAGCCTCTGGCAAAAACCTTCATTTGAACTTAGGAGTCTTATATTCAGGTGATAAAGAACAAACATAATTCTCTGTTTCTCTCTCCGATAGATTTCACAGGGCTATTTGAAAAGTTTGTTTTTCTTTGGAAAGGGCAGATTCCAGCAGGTCAGTCCTCATGGTAATCTTGCATGAATTCTACCTACTTAGGCATTAGGTAGACTTCATTTTTTGTTAATGTACTGTAGGCACATGATAAATTGGCTGCTGATGAGAATAACAGTCTCCTAAACCAATCAATCTTCCCAAACCCTCTTAGCCCTTTTCTTTCAAAATCATTTAAAAAGATTGTAATAAATGGATACTAGGCCAATGTTCTAGTGTTCATGAGTGCACAGGCCTAGTATGAAATTCTCTTCATGCCAAGGATCAAGTGGGAAAAACAATATTGGACAAAGTTTCATGGCCTAATCATGTGATGTGTTGAGTGCTTGCTATGAAGTACTTAGAGAGTCAAGGATTCTTGAATACCCTACAGGATGAGGTCCTTATTACATTCTTTCAAATAATCTTCTGACTATTTTCTCTTATTCTGACATGAGTGAGTACACACTAACATCTGTAAACTTCTTTCCAGTGATCTGCTCTATTGGGCAGCCTCAGTTTAAAACTGCATAATGCATGCTTTGTCTTTGCTGAGATTCAGATGCTTTCTGTTGGTCCTATAAATACTGTGCATTTTAATGATAAATAAATAGAGAGTTTGTAGTTACAATTACTCTTGTCTCTTTTGAAGCAGGAAAGCTGGCAACTTCTTATCTAGACTTTAACAAGTTGAGATAAACCTTCATAGCAAAATGTCTCTGGACTGTCAGAGCTTTTAGCTACAGTAAATTATTTAAACTGAAAGCAGCTGTTAGAAAATTTATCTGTAAGATGTTCTGTAATGGATGGAATATTATTTAATGAGGACTTTTATTCAACCGAGATAGTTAAGAAAAATCTAAGCTCCACACACAATCAGACCAGGTCTATACTACAAACTTAGGTCAACATAAGATGCTTTAAGTTGATCTAATCACTACTGCATCTACATCATTTCTGACGATCTAAGGGGCCTGCAAAGTCAATGTCTGTACCACACCTCCATGAGAGGTGTAATGCTTGATTTGACAGCCATGGGTCGACACAGGGATACTGTAGACACCGTGTTGTGTAATTCAAATGAATTGGCCTCCAGGAGGTGTCCCACAGCTCTCTGCTGTGACCGTTCTGGAGAGCACTTTCAACTGCACGGCACATCAACCAGGTTCACAGGAAACAGCCACTCCCCTGTTAAAGGCCCAGGAACTTCTGAATTTTCATTTCCTGTTTGATCAGTATGGAAAGCTCGCCAGCACAGCTGATCATGGAGACTCAAGGCCGCAAACACGCTCCAGCATGGAGTACACAGGAGGTGGTGGATCTTATTGCTGTGTGGGAAGAAGAGTCTGTGCAGGCAGAGCTCTGATCCAGCAGCATAAACGCTGATATCTATGCCAAGATTGCATGCGGTATGGAGGAGAAGGGCTATCAAGGGACATGCAGCAGTGCTGCGTGAAAATAAAGGAGCTTCAGCAAGAGTACCAGAAGACAAGGGAAGCGAACAGTCGTTCTTGTTCTGCCCCATAGACATGCTGCTTTTATGAGAAGCTGTATGCGATTCTTGGCAGTGACCTCACCACTACCCCAAAACACTCTGTGGATATCTCCCAGGAGCCCTGGGTGACCTCAAGCAACAATGAAGAAAACATTGTTGAAGAGGAAGAGGAGGAGGAGGAGGAGAACGTGAGGCAGGCAGGAAGTGGAGGATTCATTCTCCCAGACAGCCAAGAACTGTTTTTAACCCTGGAGCCTATCCCTTTGCAGGACCAGTTCGTGGTGCAGCATGATGCTGGGGAAGGCATCTCTGGTGAGTACACATTTCCAGTCAAACAATAGGGGTTACATGCTATTATTTTTTATGTTTAACCTGAACAAAAAAGTAGGTGTAGTGGATATCGGTGGCCATTCAAGCTACACAGAGGGTGCTCTCTGAAAGAGACTGTTTATTATTTACGTGCATGGGGATGGTCCAGGAGTCCTCCATGGAGAGCTCTAGGAACCTTTCATGGAGCTACTCTGCAATCCTTTGCAGAAGGATTCTGGAAAGGGCTGCCTTATTTCATCCACCATGGTAAGACACTTTCCCAAGCCACTCCAATATTAACTTTGCTGACATCATTGCAACACACAGCATTGCAGCATAAGGACTAAATCTGTACCCAGGCACTTGCAGCATCTGCTTCCTTGCCGCCTGTGTTACACTCAGAAGAGTGATATCACATATGGTGACCTAGGGGAAACGGGACAGTTTCAATGCTAGCCTTTAAATGACAAACATTTCAACAAGTAATCCTCCCCTCTTTGGTGAAATCTGGGTCACACAACTACACTTTCCCAAATGTGCTGTGGTTGTGGTTGGAAGGGATCACCGTCTATTGTAAGCATCATTGAAAAACAGAGGGGGGGAGCTTCCTGTTTGTCTCCCTTTCCCCCAACCTGGTGCTGCTTTTGTAAAACAACAAACTTTTTTTTGGGGGGTGGGGGGGGAGGCAGCTTTATCCTGGTGCCTGTCCTCAAGCACCATCCAAATTGCTAGGGGAAAGGTGGCTTTTCTAAAGTTCCAACCTGTAATCCCAAGTATGTCTTCACAAAGGCAGCAGCACAAGACCTATTGCCCATGCCTTGTGGCCTTACTCACCATGGCTGGAGCAGCAAACTGACTCTTGCAGTAGCCAGCAGTTGTAATTAAATTGTGGCTTGCAGGGGAGTGCATCGAAGGGTGGTTTTTTAATTAAAAAATCAAATTAAAATTAATTGATTAATTAATTAATTAATTTTAAATTAATTAAATTAAATTAATTAATTAAAAATTAACTTTCCACCAGAAACAATATATGTATGGTCAATGCTACCCTTGTGCTTTGCATCCTTGCAGCTGAAACCTTGTCCATCCATGCCATCCTCCACACTGGGACAGAGACTCTCCCAGATTAGAAGGCAGAAAAAGAGGTCTCCAGGAGGACATTTCAATGAGTTAATGCGCTCCTCTGAGAGTTACAATACGGAGCCCAGAGCATGGATGATTACACTGTCTGAGAGACATGGACAGGTAGGACAGGAGAGCATGCATGGAACAAGAGTGTGCCATGCAGGAAGAGATGCTGTGGATTATGAAGGAGCAACCAGACATGTGAGGCATTTGGATGAGGTTAAAGAAAGGCAGCTGGATGCTAGAGTCCCTCTGCAGCCTGTGCTGAAACCTGCTGTCATCATTGCCCATTTTTATATCCTCCTCCCCCAAACGTCCTGTGAGGTGCGTGTGTTTGTGGGTCTGTGAGACTGGTATTCCTTGCACTCAACACAGGAGAGGGTAAAAGGACCAGAAGGCGCCCATTCTCACACCTTTGATTGTTATTGCAGTGCATTGGTAAGCAAGCTTTCTTTGTTTCTCCCCCCATAGTGTTATCACACCTTTTGTCCCCATTTTTCTTACTTTTCTTTGCAGTCTCTGTGTGTTTGTTTGCATAATAAAACTTAACAGATTGAGGAGAAAAGGCTTTTTATTCATTCAACACATGATGGTTTGTGGGGGTGGAGTTTACAAGGAGAAAATGCAATGGAGGGGACAGTTTGGTAAGGAACAACACAGATAAGAGTCACATTGCTCTAGCTCATTGCTGAAGCTGGTTTTCAAAGCCTTATGGAGATGCAAAGTCCATCGATGTGCTCTTCTTATTGCCCTGGTGTGTGTCTGACTGCTCAAAATTGGCTGCCAGGTCATCTGCCTCAACCTCTCACCCCAGTGGAAACTTTTCTCCCTTGTCTCACAGATATTATGGAGCACAAAGCAGGCAGCAATAACAATGGGGATACTGCTTTCACTGAGGTCTTACCTAGTAAACAAACAATGCTAGTGACCTTTTAAACATCCAAAGGCACATTACACCACCATGCTTCAGTTGCTCAGTCTGTGGTTGAACCGGTCACTACTGCGGTCCAGACTGCCTGTGTACGGCTTCATGAGGCATGGGAACAAGGGGAAAGCTGGGTCTCCAGGATCAAGACTGGCATTTCAACATCATCAGTGGTTATTTTTCAGTCTGGAAAGAAAGTCCTTGCTTGCAGATTTCTGAACCGACCTGTGTTCATAAAGATGTGTATGTCGTGCACCTCTCCCAACCATCCCATGCTGATTTCAGTGAAACAGCCCCTGTGATCCACCAGCACTTGCAGTACCATTGAGAAGTATCTCTTTTGGTTTTATGTACTTTTTGGCAAGGTAGTCTGGTGCCAATATAGGGATATGCGTTCAGTCGATTGCCCCACCGCAGTTAGGGAACTCCCATCATGGCAAAGCCATCCACTATGTACTGCATGTTGCCCAGAGTCACTACTCTTCTTAGCAGAAGTCTGTTGATGGCCCTGCAAACTTGGATCACAACAGATCCCAAGGTAGATTTACCCATTTCAAATTGATACCTCACTGACTGGTAGCAGTCTGGCTTTGCAAGCTTCCACGGAGCTATTGCTACTCGCTTCTCCACTGTCAGTGCAGTTCTAATTTTAGTATTTCTGCACTCACTTCAGAGCTGCAGAAAGCTCATCACACAGTTCCTGGAAAGTGGTCTTACACATTCTAAAGTTCTGCAGCCACTGCTCGTCATTCCATAGCTGCATAATGATGTGGTTCCACCAGTCAGCTCTTGTTTCCTGAGCCCAGAAATAGCACACAACCATGTCAAGGTGATATGTGACTGTTGCCATCAATTACAAATTGCTCTGTAGGAAGTAGTGCATCGTGGGAGGTTAACGCCATGTTCCCATAAGACATTGCAAGCCTAACCTGAAATACCACTCAGTATGTGCTCTGGCCATCTTGAATGGGCTATATACTTGTGCTCACTTTATTTACAAAACACCATTTAGCAGATTAAAAGAGGGTGTTGGTCTGTTTGGCAAAGAAAAGTTAAGAAGAGGGGACTTTCTGTTTAGAAAGTATGTAATACTGATCTCTAAAATTGCGTACATCTTGTTATTTCGTTCGATGAAATTCTCTATCCTGTCTTGTAGAAAACAAAATAAATAAAGCTACAGGATTAGATCCTCAGCCAGTATAAAGTGGCACAATTCCTTTGACTTCAGATCTACACTGATCTACAATAGCTGAAGATCCTGCCTTCACTAAGACAATGTAAGTTTTGCCTGCCTTTGAAAGCAGTTTTGCATGTTTTCCACCCAAAATCATAATTTGTCTCCTATGTGCTCAAAACTCACCCAGTTTGCTTGGAACTTTGCCCATTTTCACTGGAAAACCAGTCCAGACTCTGCTGAAACTCAGCCCAGACTCACAAAGCTTTTGGGCAACATGCCTCAGTATTGTGGTTTGCAAAGAAAAGATGAAGTCAGTTGCTTTTTGTGGGGATTCACTGTGGATGTTTTGCACAATGAAGCTAAATCCTCTGAGATTGCTCTCGAGATTTCCAATAAATGGAAAATGAGCTTCAAGCAAGACTGGACAATTTAGTTTTTGATCTTTTTCAAGTAGAAACATAGGAATTGAGATACTACTTCAAACCACTGGGATAGCTCAGTGGTTTGAGCATTGGCCTACTAAATCTAGGGTTGTGAGTTTAATTCTTGAGGGGGCCACCCAGAGATCTGGGGCAAAATCAGCTAATTCAGAGGTGGTTACGAGGACAGTTATTAAATAATCATCCAACAGGGGAAGTTTCTTTCTAACCCCTGTCAATTACAGGTTGGACATAACACATTATACAGTAATCTATAGCCCATTGTGTTGCAATGCCATCATAATTGCTTTCCTTGTATGATGAGCTATCTGTGGGATCCCTAAAACACTTTGGTGCACAAATAACCATTGGATTAGGCTCAGGGACAAAGTCTTGAGTAATATCTGGGCTCTACACTTTTTAGAGCTTGGGCAAGTCTCTCAGGCCATGCTGTGCTGCAGCATTCCATCTGCATGCCATCAATGAGGTAATGCTGCCCTACTTTTCTTGAGTAATATCTGGGCTGTACACTTTTTAGAGCTTGGGCAAGTCTCTCAGGCAATGCTGTGCTGCACCATTCCATCTGCATTCCATCAATGAGGTAATGCTGCCCTACTTTTCAAGGGTGTTATGAAGATTAAACCCATTAATGGGAAACATGTAGGAAAAAGGGAGAAGGCAGAAAACTTTAGCATAGGAGAAAAGCACAAATGACAGAAGAAAGTCAGTGGGCGTCAGGCCTCCAACTTGTTTAGATACTTTGTAAATTTCACTAGGAACCAGATTTTTAAAGTTATTTAGGCACCTGATAGTGTTGTGTAATGATTGAGGAATTTTTGTATTATTTATGAGGTATACCAATATGTAGTTTCATTATATCACATTTTATTTTATAGTTCCTGTGCTATATTGTCAAGAATTCTGATCCTACCAGAGTCAATCACATCTGGAACTTAGTCTCCATCCTGGCAATAGGTGTCAGTAGTGGCCATTTTTTAAATTTCCTAACATGACTAGTGAAATCAAGGTGCATTTTATGCCATCATACTTTTATTGTAATTGTACCAATTCATTTCCTATGAAGAATTTTTGTAAGGTGCAGTAGGTCTCACACCCAAGCCTGCAGAGCTTGCAGACAGCAGACGCTTCCATGCTGACACCCAGTAGCAGCTAGAACCAGATCATGCTCCAATACTCACAAACTGCTGTGGACATAGAACATGAGCAATCCCACCTCAAGAGGTCTTACAGGCAGAAGCTTCATTACTCCTTGTCCTATGTAAACCTCTGGAGCCTTCCAGGAAGTACCCAGGCACCAGTGTGGATCTCCTGTAGCTCCCATGACCATTTCTGCTTCCTGTTATTAAACTCCTGGCTCCAACCCCAGCTTGATTAGTACTTCACCTCCTGACCAGGGCCTCAAAACCTGATCCAGACTTTGATCCTTAGTATCAACCCAAGCCTGGAACTTAACTATGAACTCCTCTGCTACTCTCAGCCTCAGGTTTGACCCTGCGATGACCTTTAGTCCCAACTGCCCTTGTCAAGATTCTGACAGTTAGCCCGACCACCTTAGCCCACGGCGAAGGCCTACCTAGAGAGAACATGGGGGCAGTGGGCCACTCCCTGCCCAGAATTGACTATGAGCACCACATGCTTCAAGCCCAAGTATCGCAGCTCAAAACAGAGACCCAAGCTCTTTGCAGGCAATCCATCTGGCTCCATGATAAAAACATGGCAGTGTGGGTCCAGCTGACACATCATACAGCAGATAGCAAGATGCAATGAGAGCAGGCAGCCCAGCTACAGGACAGGAATTTTGCACTATGAGCGCACACTGCAGCCATGTACCCAGAGCCTGGACCCCAAGTCCCACTTCTCAAACATTTTAATGGGGACCGCCAAAATGCATGGGGTTTATTAACCAATGCTACTTGCTGTGTTTGCTTCACTCCCCACCCTCTCATCCTTCTCCACCACCCGAGACAAAGTAGGCCTCAGTATTAGCCTTCTGATGGGAGATGCATTGGACTGGACCTTGCCTCTGCTTGCATGAGAAAGACCAATGTTATCTGACTGGGAGTCCTTCCTCGCAGCATTTTCTGCCACATTTGATGATCCCCCCTAGTGCCCAGTTGGTGGAGGCAGCCCTGTGCAAACTCCTTCAAGGGCAGGGACTGGCCTTATCATAAACAGATAGTTAAGGGTTAATGTCTCTTTTACCTGTAAAGGGTTAACAAACAGGGAACCAAAAACACCTGACCAGAGGACCAATCAGGAAACAAGATACTTTCAAATATTGGTGGAGGGAAGCCTTTGTTTGTGGTTTTTGGGTTTTGCTTTGTTCTCTCTGGGTCCTGAAAGGGACTAGACGTGCAACCAGGTTTCTTGCCAATCTCCCTGCTACAGTCTCTTATATATTCAGAATAGCGAGTTTAAGCAGAAAGGCGTTATAGTCTTTTAATTGTTTTTCTGTATTTGCAAATGTGTAGTTTGCTTGGAAGTATTTTAATTGTATTTTTGCTGGGGAGCGCTTTCGCTCAGGTTTGCCTATAAGCTGAAAGACCCTGTAATATTACCATCTAGATTACAGACAATTTTTTTAACTTTTTTTCTCTTTCTTGATTACAAAGTTTTTGCTTTTTAACGATCTGTTGTTTTCGTCCCTATTCAGCATTAAAAAAAAACGGGAACTTGATGTTATGTTTACTCCCGGGGGAATAGTGGAAGACGGAAAGGTAAATCCTCTTGTTTTTAGATTCCGGAGCTGAAATGCTGTATGCCTCTCGGTGAGGAAAGAGGACGGGAGGGTTAAAGAATAAATCATTTGAAAGAAAAAGCCTCTCGTTTTAAAGATTCGGGAGTTTGAATCACAGTATCTTCCAGGGCTAAACCCCAGGGAGGAAGACCCTAGGAGAGCACGGTGAGGGAAAGATATTTACTTTCCTCGAAATTAGATCCAAGGTTGGTCATTCTGGGTTCCAAGGAAGGTTTTGGCGGAACCAAGTTTTACAGGCACTCAAAGCCTGACGTGGCAGCGTATCAACTCTAGCTGGTAAATTCAAGTAGAGAAATTCCATTTGTACCCTCATTTTTGGGACTCTAATGTTCAGAATTGGGGATAGAATACTAGACAGTCCTCTTCTTACACCTGCTACCTTTGGATTAATCCCCATACTTGAGTGGAAGGAATGCCAAAAGCAACTAGTTCTGATGGGGACTACATGAGAGATTAAAGAGACTATAGCTCATTGGAGGCCGCACCACTTAGATGCCTTGTGACACTTCAATATGCATTGAAAATCAGGTTTCTGAGTGATGTCGACGGAGAATAGTCCGCAGCAGCCCTATGTATCTTCTCCAAACTGGATCCCTGAACCTATCAGCTGGATACATGCCTCCCCCATGTACCCTTGAAGAAGAAAACTGTTCCGCTACCCTGGACTTATTAATATTTATACTAATGTAGGACCAAAGGACAATGGATACAAATCTGGACTATTAGGAAAGTTTAGACCTGAAAATAACAAGGTTTTCTAAAAACATGTAGGGATGAAGTTTCTGAACAGCCTTCCAGGCAATAGTGGGGGCAAAGACTATCTGCTTAAGACTAAGCTTAATAAGCTATATGGAGGGAAAGTTATGATGGAATAGATTTAAATTGGGCAATTGATTTTGGATTATCACAGATAAGTGCCATTGGTCTGTGAGGGGATGTGGATGGATGGGAAACAGTTATCGCAGAGAATTCTTTCTTGGCTGCTGGCTGGTGAGTCTTGCTCACATGCTAGGGTTAACTGACGCGTCACGCCAATAGTTTGGGTCAGGGAAGGAATTTCAATCCAGGCGGCATTGCGCAAGGCCCTGGAGGTTTTTCGCGCTTCCTTCTGCCAAGCGTGGGGCATGGGTCGCTTGCTGGTGGATTCTCTGCAGCTTGAGGTCTTCAAACCACAATTTTGAGGATTTCAATAACTCAGTCATGGGTTAGGGGTTGTTATAAAAGTGGATGGGTAGGGTTCTGTGGCCTGCCTTGTGCAGGAGGTCAGACTAGATGATCATATTGGTCTCTTCTGACCTATGAGTCTATGAGTCTATGTTTCTACTGTGATGGATCCAGCCACGCTTGCCAACTGCCCGTCCTGAGCTCTAGCACACTCAGTTTGAGAAACAACCATGCTCAGACCCAGAAGAGTGGGTTGGCTTGGGTGAGCTCTGAGATAATGGCCCCTATTCCTCACTAACTATCATCATGGGAGACCTGAATGCCAAGGTTGGTAAGGACAACACAAACAATGACAGAGCAATGGGAAGACATGGGTATGGCACCACAAGTGAAAATGGAGAGAGGCTTGTTGTTTTCTGTAATATGAATGACATAGTCAGTGACGGAACCCTATTTCAACATTGTGAAATTCACAAGCTGACATGGTGTTCTCCAAATGGCAGAGATGAGAACCAGATTGACCATATGATGATCAGTGGCAAATGGCGATGCTCACTGACAGATGTGAAAGTGAGAAGGGGTGCAGATGTTGGCAGTGACCAACACCTTGTGACAGCCTTCATCAAGCTAAAACAGAGAAGTGTGGGTCCACCAAACAGGGGACATAGATTTTATTACATTGAAAAGCTAAAGCCCCCTGAAATACAGAAAGCCTTCATTTTGCAGCTAAAGAACAGGTTTCAGGAACTTGTAGACCTTGATAAAGAGGAGAGGAATGCAGATGAGGAGATCAACAGGAAGTGGGAGAAAGTAACAGCAACTTATAAACAGAGCAGTGAAGCCTGTCTAGGTCACAGACAGAAGAGAAGGAAGGAGTGGATTACACCCACACATGGAACACCATAGAAACCAAATGAGTCCTGAAGAAAAAAGTTGTAGACACAAAATCCCAGAAGCTAAAGGATAAATACCGCAAGCAGTAGAGCAAAGCACATTAGGAGGTCAAATGCCTTGTTAGAGCAGACAAATGACATCATATTGATAATCTGACAACACAAGCAGAGGGTGCAGCTGCTTGTGGTGAACAAGGAATCGCCTAGAAAATGATGCGGCTTATCAGTGATAAATGGCAGACACCAACAAACACTCTCATAAGGGACAAACAACGCCGCCTACTAACAGCTGAAAAAGAACATGAAATGCTCTGGACTGAGCATTTCAAAGAACTACTGAACAGAGAGCCACCTAAAGAGGAAGCAAACATCCAGGAGTCAGAAGAAGATCTTGATATCAACACAGACACCCCAACTAAGGAAGAGATCATTCAAGTCATCAAATCCTTAAAAAATGGGAAAGCTCCTGGCAACGATAACCTAAATGTAGAATTGTTCAAGGTAAATCCTGAGTTAGCAGCATCTATCCTGGCCCCTCTATTTGCATCAGTCTGGGAGAGGGAAAAAGTGCCAGATGAGTAGACCAAAGGCGTTATAGAGAAGATACCAAAGAAAGGAACTCTCAGTGATTGAAATAACTGGCATGGAATCACTTTTATCTGTGCAAGCCAAGTATTGTGTAAGATCATAGTCCAGCGTATATCAGAGGCAGTTGACAGCATTCTCAGAAAAGAGCAAGCCAGATTTCAGAAAGAGCATGGATGCATAGACCAGATCTTCACTCTATGAAACATAATAGAATAATGCTTAGAATGGCAACAGCGGCTCTACATAAATTTCATAGACTTTAAGAAGGCTTTTGATAACATTCACAGGACCAGCCTATGGCGCATTCTGAGGGCATACGGAATCTTTCTCCATATAATCAACATCATTTTAAGCTTTTATTTCAACTTTACATGCAGTGTTGATCACAGTGAGCTCAGTTTTAAAGTCAAAACAGAAGTACGTCAGGGGTGTGTCATGTCTGCAATCCTCTTCAACGTTGCCTTTTACTGGGTAATGCGGCTTATAACAAAAGACATGCCAAGGGGCCATTTCTCGCTCTCCTATCACATACCCAATACAGTATACAAGTTAAAACAACTTGACTCAATGCATTCAGCCAGCAAATTGGACTGAAAATCAACCACAATAAGACAGATATCCTGACCTTTAATACTGCTTCACCATCACCAGTAAGGATAGAGGATTATGTTCTCACCCATGTAGAAACATTCACATACTTGGGTAGCACCATCAGCCAGGACAATGGAACAGCCCAGGACATTTGAAACAAAATCAATAAAGCCAGGAACACCTTCAGAAGCTTAAATACAGTCTGGAAATCATCAAAATACAACACCAAAACCAAACTTAAGATTTATCGGAGCTGCATGCTTTCAACATTACTTTATAGTGCATAATGCTGGGGAATGAGAAAGTATGACATGTCCAAACTATCTTCATTCCATACAATCTGCCTCAGAAAAATCTTGTGGCCCAGAACAATCTCAAACCAAGATCTATTGACACAGTGCAGCCAACATGATCTGAACACCATCATTGCCAGAAGGCGATGGAGATGAATTGGCCATGTGCATTCCATCACCAGAGTAGCATTAAGATGGACACTTGAAGGCAAGTGAAAACGGGGCTTCCTGAAAACAACATGGCGAAGAACTGTGGAAGCTGAGCTGAAAAACCTAGGGGCACAGGTGGGAAATCATTGACAGACTTGCCAGAAACAGACAGGAGTCAAGGAACTTTGTTGCTGCCCTAAATGCAAGAGGCGTAAAAGGAACATGATGATGATGATGCCTCCTCACTAAGTCAAGCCCCAGGCACAGTGAATGCTCCCCAAACCTTGAAGTCTGGGTCTGCCTCCATGGTCCAGGGGAGCCTTGCCAAATTCCCCCACAGTGGGTACTGGTGGCTTCCAGGGCAGCAGTCAACTTCGTAGATGACTAAATGGCCCACGCCCTGGGTATTCCAGTACAATTAAAGATAGTCCCTGACCTAGAGGAGACTGTAGGTGGCTCATTCCAGTCATTGGAGTAAGTGACACAGGAGACGGTACCTCTGGAAGTTGCTGTACAGTACCATTGGGAAGTCCTTTAGGTTGGGAGTGATCTGCTCACCACTCTTCCCCATAATCCTGGGATACCAAGGGCTGCTCAGACTTTGGACCACATTCCATCAGCCACATAATCAACCTAATGACCATGAGACTTCAGATACCCAGTGTTTCACATAGCCTTGTTAAAGCCTTATACTGACAACCCCTTTGCTCACCAGACTCAACCACCATCCCATCTGGTGTGGATCCAAGGACACAGTGAGTATGAGGTCCACAACATACTAGACTTGAAAGTCAAATGCAGCTCACTCTGGTACCTTGTAGACTGGGAGGGTCATGGCCCAGAAGAGCAATTTGGGGAGCTAGCATTCTAAGTCCAAACCACTGACCTCATAGCAGGGTCCATATGGCCCACACAGACAAACCCAGGCCAGCAGAAGGCATCCCTGGGGTTGGGTGAAATGTAAGGCCTACTGAGTCTCAAACTCAGGCCTGCAGAACTTCCAGGCAGCAGACAGGTCATGTTGCTAGCCAGTGGCAGCTCTAACCAGCTTGTTCTCCACTACCCACAACCTGCTGTGGACAAAGACCATGTGAATTCCCACCTCAAAGGATCTGACAGGCTGCAGCCTCATGGCTCCTAATTGGTTCCCCACCCTACATAAACGCAAGGGGAGTTCCAGGAAGTACCCAGGCACCAGCACGGATGTCCTGTAACTCCCATGGCCATTCCTACTCCCTGTTCTTGAATTCCTGGCATTGACCTTGGGTTAACTTGGACCTTGCCCCCTGACCCAGACACTGAAACCTCACTCAGACTCTGATCCTTGGTATCAACCCCAGCCTGGAACTTGACTATGAACTCCTCTGCTACTCTCAGCCTTGGGTTTGCCCCTGCATTGACCCTTGGTCCCAACTGACCTTATAGGGTTCCTGACACATTTGCATTCTGTATCTTTAAGACAAGACTGGAAATTTTTCATCCCCAAAAGGCAAGATACATAATAGAAATAGGATTTTCCATACCAGCTCATACTACTAGTCAACGAAATCCCGCTGAGAGTAGCCAATTGCAGATGGTTAAAAGGATGACCAAACACAAACAAACCCATAATATATTTAGCCAATTGTGCAGTTATATGTGAGGATGGGTAATAATGGGGGGAGGGGAGGACTAGTGGGTCATTTGGAAAATTTATCTTTTTGTTCATAAGTATGTATTAATTCTACCTTGAGAATTCCTTCAAGTAAATTCGAGTCAGAAAAGAGACCCTACAAATGGCATCTTGGGGTTCCAAGTGTGTCTGGCTCTCACTGATTTACGCTGCAGGTAAAAAGCCATTTCTATCTGCCATCTTGATATATGCTGCCTGCTATCTGGGAGGATTTTGCATAGGAATGTCTGACTGGATTTTAGTAAACAATTCTATTGCCAGTACACAAGTAGTTTCTTAGCTCTGTTGACTCTTCAGGAATAGCAGGAGTAAAAGGTACAGTAATAAAATATTTTTCTCTCTAACAAAAATCAGATAATCAGAGGGAGAAGATATGTTGAGTAAGGAAGTGTTATTTTTACCTAAACCACTTTGAAGTGAAAATTAATAGCTTTGCTGCTGGAATGGTTCCATCCACAGAATTCTGGATTTAAACCAGCTTGTTTTCAAGTTTTGGTCCAAACGCAAAATCCACTACGGGGGTCACTCTGGCCCAACCTTTGTTTGATGAACGTTGAGGATAACTTGGTTCCAGTTCCCACAAGCTCCTTTTCCTTCGTCCCATTAACATACTTAATTTTTCAATCTTTAAGGAAACATTTTGGGGCACACCAGCTGTTAAACTTCCTATCTTCACTATACAGTGAGAAAGGCATGAAGGATTTATTTTATCTAACCATTGTGGTATGATATTTGGAATCACAGTCTGTTTTGAACAGGAAGTGTTTATTAAAGAAAATTACTACAAGTCTGCTACAATACAGACATCTTCACAGCTTGAGTTCCAGCTTTGTCACCATTATTTACTAGGGAGCGCTTCCTGTGTGGATTTCTATGAAGTACAGAAAGACATCTACCAGCTCACTAATCTACTGCAAGTAAATTTATTATACATTGGAATACTCAATAGCAGGAACAAATTGCCTGCCTGCTCACCCAGTCCACAACAGTCAGAGCAGGGCATGCATCTTTACTCTCACTGCCATCATTATTCAGAGCCTTTACGTTGCTCTGGGGCTGGAATTGTGTCTACTATACTATACTGCAAGGTTAGTCCCATCATGCACAGGAATACTAAGTCACACACTAGCTCTCCAGAAATATAAAGCTCTGCTTAACAAACTGTTGCTGATGCGATCACAGGAACTGTGGCTGGAGCAATCCTAACAGAAATGAATGCATAGACCGATGGTGGTGGTGTGTGCTCCCATGAGTTGCATTGACTCATGCTCTTCCCATTGTGATCAATGTGGGTTATAGCATGAGGGCCTAGAAATATTTAAACAAATTCAGGCCTGGCCTGACCCTTAGAATACTGGCCTGGTTGCCTATAGCGCCCATAAAGAACAGGCCAAGGGAGAATTTCCCCAGCACAGGAGCAAAATGAGGTTCACGTAAGTGCCCCTACCCTGCACCTACATTGGCCCTGTTGAAGAGGACATGTCTGGGGAGGAGATGGGGCAGGAAGGGTATACTGACAGTAGAAAGGGGTGTGCCCATAGCACTCAGTTCTGACTGTTGGTGTAGTCAATAGGTAGTCATGGAGAAGTTGCCATAAATTAGGGTAGACCATGTCCTGGAGCTATCTTACCCTCCCTCCAGCATGCATTGTGGTTATACATTCTGCAGCATACAGTAGATTCCGCCTCCTGGGATGCTGGCTCTGCTCTGTCAGCTGGTCTCACAGAGGAAATGTCACTGTCTTCTGTCAGCTCCCACCACTCCTGTCCTCTTTCAGGTGTGACCATTAATTGCTCACAGGGACTACTGTTACTCATGTGATCACCCCCTGCTGAGACACCTATGCAGGGGCCAGTCACCTCCCGGCCCTAAGGAAGGAAAGAAATTATTTAGTGTAGTGAAAGGGAGGTATAATGAGGAGTAATGGGATGGCAGGAAGAAAAGAAAGGGAAAAAAATCAGGCTACATATCAGGACAAATTCTGTAGAGTGAGATCTATTGAAATCTGGAAGTGTCCAAAGGCAGGTGATGGAAGCCACATCTTTTGAGACAGGATTGGACAAAGCTCTAGAGAACAATACTGTGCTGGCAAGGGAAATAGACTAGCTGACTAGTACTAGGCCTTTTCCATCCCTGATGTCAATGATTCATAGCATTTCATATCCACATCCAAATTCAGGACTAATAATATAAGCAAGCACGCTCTATGTGCAGCCCCATTAGTCATATCACATAATCCAACAACATTATTGTCTTTTTCACACTGGGCTTTGCCTTTGGAATACATTGTTTCTACCCACTCCTTTTTGATTAACTGCAGTAATAATGACAGCCAAGCTAGACTGGGTGGCTGAGTAGTCAATTCATTATGTGTTAGAAGCAATTAGTTATCTGATCCAGGGCTGGGAGAGTGCTTCCTGATATCACTGCAGCTAATCTCATACAAACTCTTGCTATTTTGCACTAGTGTCATGCCTTTCCTCCAGGGATCTCAAAATGCTGTACAAATGCTTTATTTAATTAGGCCTTGCAATGTCAATCTATTTCAGAGAGATCGAATGAGCAACAGAGACATTTGTGATTTATTCGGGGTTACATTATAAATCAGTGGCAGATCTGGGAACAGAAATGGACTCCTGATTCCAAGGCCTCTCATTGTGTTCATGTCAATGTTCGGAAATGACTGTTCTTTCTACAAACACTTGCGTTCACAAGAGTGTTCATATGTGCAAACAAGAGTATTAGTGGACTATTGCTGACCACACTCAACAATGATGATCAGGACCAAAAAAAATGATGGGACCAGATTTAAAATTATGAGATTTCAGCGAATATATTTTACGTTTTTATGCTTTTGCCTTTGGGATTTAGCACCTTTTGGTTACACTTAGGTCATGTTTTAAAGCTCTCCCTGACCCCCACCCCCGCAACCATCAGGGCTAGAAATTTACTTTTTTGTAAATGAAAACTGAGACTCTCACAACTCCAGAAGTTGAGCCTTTAAGAAAAACACTAAATGGCACAAGACTTGAAATCAAAGAAACAGTGAAAGTTTGCAGAACCCTTCCTGGGTGAACGAATACTGCCAGTCACTATTTGCTTCAGAAGCACTTGCTTTTATAAAATTGCAGTTATTCAGTCTGTCATGTAACGATAGCCAGGCATCCCAGAAAGAGTAATTTCTTCTATAAGTCAACAAGGAACTTTATTAGAAAGAAGAAAATGAAACTCTGATTGTGTGTGTCTCTATCTCTGCTTCACTGTGGAGCTTAGGCCCAGAACCTCCTTCAGCCCCTATGGTGCCTGGCTTCCTGCTACAAATTTAAAGAAAAAATGCACATATCTTCATACAAGCAACAAGCAGAAACAATACTTTGCAAGTTAAGTGACCAGTAACCCGCCCACAAATAATCAATAACAAATAGTGATAACTTAGTGAAAGTAAGTATATTCACAAGCCACCATAGATTGAAATATGTTCACACAACGTATGTGTATGCATACTCAAAATCAAAGAAAATAAAACCACACTAGACCTACCATTCCCTCACTTTGGAGATGGAGAGACAGAATCACATATGATATGTTTTAGTCAAATTGTTTAATGCACTACTGGAAGGTGCTCAGATACTTCAGTGATGCAGGCATTGCAATAACCTATATAGAATGGAATAGACAAAATGCTTGTCAGCTATGAATAATACATTTGTAAAACTCTACAGGTTAAATTATTGAAACCTTTCCAGGGATGAAAGTAATTTAAAGGACTTACTGGTACTCTGGAGTCTTGAGCAGAGGGTGTGGCCTCAACCAGAAGAGATGTGGCCTCAACTGGAAGAGGCAGGGCTTTTAAATTCCCTGGGCCCTTTAAATCAAGATTTAAAGGCCCAGGGCTCCGGGTGTGGCTGGAAGCCCCCGGGCCCTTAAATCACCCCTGGAGCTCGCAGCTGCAGAGGCTTTTGGGAGCTCTGGGGTGATTTAAAGGGCCCAGGGCTCCTGCCGCTACCGCAGCAGAACTCCAGGCCCTTTAAATCACCATGGGAGCCCTGCTGCCGCTAACCCAGTGCTCTGATAGCGGGGCTCGGGCGGCACTTTAAAGGGCCCAGGGCTCTGCTGCTGCGGGGAGCCCAGGGCCCTTTAAAGCGGTGCCTGAGTCCAGTTGCTGGAGCCCAGGGGCAGCGGCGGCAAGGCTTGGGTGGGGATGTAAAGGGCCCAGGGCTCCCCGCAGCGGATGGAGCACTGGGTCCTTTAAATCACTGCTGGAGCCCTGCCACCACTATCCTGGGGCTCTGGCAGCAGGACTCAGGAGACGATTTAAAGGGCAAGTGGCTCTGGCTGCTGCTGGGAACCCTGGGCCCATTAAATCAGCAGCCGGTCTGGTCCAGCATGGCATACTGGCTCTTGCCAGTACACCATACCAGGCCATGCCGGCTTACTTCTGACCTCTTACTTTCACCTCTGCACAGCATGAGTAAGTCCCCTCCTCATATGGGTACCAAACTACTAACAAGTTATAATGGCCGTGAAAGAGGAGAATTCCCCATTGACTGAAGTGGAGTCTCTTAGATTAGATAGATGAGAGTAAAACATATTAAAGGCAGAAAGGACCAGTCTGATGATCTAATCTGACTTCTTATAAAATACAGACCATCTTGCTGCATAAAGCTTAGGCCCAGAGTCGTGCTATTTCCTCCTGGTATTTAAACATCCTCTTTGATTATGGATCTTGGATTCTATCTGGGAAGTCCTTTTTCACTAAAACTCATCAAATCTATATTTGCTGAAGCCAACTTTAATTTATTTTTCTCTGAGATGTAAAAACAAGCAAGCTATATATATATATATATATGTACACACATATATGTGTATATATATATATATATATATAAATTCAAAGAATGAACAAAAGACACTTTTCATGATTAAAAAATCATACCCGTCGTTCCTCTGTAATATCCAATACAGCATTTAATCATGATGCTTTTGTTAATTCCTCTTCTTCCAGCTGTGTTTGCATTCATAAACAGAAAAGAGCTAAGATGTTAATTGTACGTGTGCTTTGGCATGTGTAGTTATGCTGGTAACAATCTACCAGTCACTTTATATTGAGTAAAAAGCACAAATATTGCTCTTCAAAAAACACATTAAGATAAATATGATTAATATATAATTATTGCCAAACATAGCTATTAGAAATTAAAATCAGTGTTCTCCAAATGTAGGGGGCCATTATGACTGGAAATACATTGTTTCGGATAGCGTGGGGTGGGGGGCCTAATTTTGGCCCCACTGAAGTCAGTGGGAAAACACTTGTTGACTTCAGTGGAGCCAGGATTTCATCCCTAAAGTACAGTATTTTATACAAATGGTTTGCTTGGGTTTTAGGTTTTTTGATAGTGACTAAGAGCTTGATCCTGTACCTATTGAAGCTAATTGGAGAGATGACTTGATTTCAGTGGTGCAGAATCAGGTCCTAAATATTTTGTGTCTAACTGAAGGACGCATAAGATGAATGATAAATATTCTATACATCAGATAAGGAAAACATAATCGTAAAATTATACACATTCTCACTCTTCAATGCAACCCATACCCCTGGTTAACAATTAAAATTAGTGCTGAATGATTACAGCAAAAAGTCTCAGGACCCAGTCTATGAGGGCTGGATTAGATTCTCACCTCCCAGCCCCAGTTGTGCAAAGAATTAAAAATGCTTAATTTTAAGAACGTGGTCAATCCCCTTGACTTCACCCACTCCAGTGATTTACTGAATAGGGATGGACTTATTCACATACTTATAATTAAACATAGGTTTCAGTGACTTGAGACCTTAATACAGCAGTCTTTCAAATAAAAACCCAAATTCACTTTGCTGGTATTCATAACCCTCCTTATTTCATTTTGTAGGTGTGAGTATTTGTTTATCTACTTGCAAGAATATCTGTGGAAAGTGAATGTAAATTCAGAGGAGAACTTGCTCACATAGTTATTAAATCTTTGTGTACATCTGTGAGGTGAGGAATCATCCAGTCGGTAGAAGAAACTATATCATGTGATTAATTTGGCCAATCTCACAGCATGGATAATATTCACACACACATACTCAAAAAGAACAGTTGGCAACCAATCACAGCCTGAAATTTGTTTACACAAGAGATTAGCTGAAGAATTAAGAAGAGCAAACAAGTGGGTTTAGTAAAATTAGTCTGTGCTCAATTGCCAATTTGCTGAACCAATCGTTTATTGAGGATTGTTTGCCAACCTTCCATTGTGATTCTCTCTGAATTTGGATGGCTATATTTATTTTTAGTAGTTTATTTGCATGGCTTTACAGAAATTGTATTTTTCCTCTACCAAAAGTATGATTAATATATAATGAAAAAATCAAAAGCATTATTTATCCTTTTAGGTATGATACCACACACATTCTGCATGAATCCAGGGCTCTGCAATATATCACCTGACTAATTTATTTTCACGTAAGTCAATGTTACTGATGGATGTGAATAAGTCAGATAAATGGCATAAATTAATATGTTAATGGGGAAGGGGATTATGTATTTACAGTTTCTCCAGGGCACTGACTGAGGGGGTATGCCTGTACCAAGTATCCCTATACTGGGAAAATTGATGCATGAGTTGGAGAGAAAATGGCCAGACTTGACAGAATACACAGTATTTATATTGGATACTCATGCTCCTTTATTTTAGTTGCTTTGGATCCTACACAATAAAAAGTAAATATATATCACAGTAGTTTACAAATCTGTAAGGGCTTGGATCAGTGGGTTGAGGTCAAGAGTTATTTAGAGCTATACAAGTAGGAGCTCACTTTATTGTAGCACCACAGAGGAATAGCATTCACAACAGGAAGATATCCTTACCTCCTGAAAAGACTTACACATGTGCTTAAACTTTACAGCCTGTGAGTATTGCCACTGAAGACAACATTCATGTTGTCAATATTGAAGTCAGTGGGACGACTCACAGTACATACAGTTAAGAATGGGCATAAATATCTTTGCAAGACCAGCATCAGGTTTGTTCTGGCTCCCTTGGGAACAAGGAACCAATACTGATCCAATAAGAATCAGGAACCTGCCCTAGAAACCTTCATGTAGTTCCTCCTTTGGGAAGATATTGGCTTGCTAAGTAGTTAAAGAAATGTAACCTTTATTTCCATGTTTATATACTTATGTTTTCAAGGTCAGAAGCAGAATGAAAACTCAGATCATAAATAGCATAGCAGTTTCTCCATAAATATTCAACTGAGTTTTTAAGTGAACTTTGCTTCATTTGTATTCACACCTACAAATATTTCAATGAAGCAGTTTAATGGCTGCAACAGTCTTACAGAGCCAGTTTTAAGCAATTATTAGAGCATATTAATGGCAAGCAAATGTTGACCATGTAAATACATGACAGATACCTGGTTCTAAGGTTACATTTACATATGTCAGTGCTGCAATCTGAGATGTGACTGAACTCAGATCAGCATATCTGTGCTACCTTTACCCATGATAAAAATATCCATGTAGATGCGGTGGCATGAGCTTCCACCTGGGTTACACAAACACTTGAGACCCTCGGTACAGTCTCACATTGCTAGCCCATGCTGAAGCTTACGCATGCATCTACACTGCTACTTTAACAATGCAGGTGTGGGTAAACCCAACCACAGATTGCAATGTATACATACCTCATGGAATCAGGTAACAGAAACACATTGTGTCACTGATGGGTCCTATTTAAACTACCCTACATGCTTGTAATTTCAAATGTCAAATACCACTACCAGTTGCTCCCAGACAATTTACAGACCAAGAATTATTCACTGAAATTATTATAAAGTGAGTAAGTTAAAACATTTTTTTTATTTAAAAACTTGCTTGGGGACAATTTACAGACAGAAAAAAAAGCTATTATTTGTCTTATATATTCTTAAGCGTACTATGCATATAAATCACCCTTGCCTACATATACAGAGCTCTATCAATTCCTTACACTATGATGCAGAGTGTATTTCATTTTCTTTGTCCACTCCACTGTTTCTAAGCTTCTTTGACATCTTCCTCAAAATGACCTGCTTGAAATCTTGCTTCTGTTTCTGATTAGAAGCAGTTGTGATTTACACATAGCAACTTCTAATCTTATACTAGTTGTTAGATCTTGCTGCGGTCACTAGAATGTCCTGGCTCAATGATGCCTAATTTGATTGTTCTGCGTTAGTCACCATTTACCAGATGTAGGTTCATAAAATCATTTATGACAGGAAGCTATTTATCAGTACACTCATCACTTCTGTCTTCATTACACCATATTTTTCAATAAAGCTTTTTCTAAAAGGAGTACCAAGAAAGGAGAAATCACATCACTCCCCTATCTTTGCAGTGATGTCTGCATGTTTTGGGTGTAACTAAAGGGTGTTGAATAGTTCACAGCAAATTTATCTCTTTCTTTTTAGACATCATTCACCAACAGACTGAATTTTATAAATCTATTCGCTCTTTGTAATTATCCAATGAAGAATTTACATAAACAAATTCCAGCCTATAGGTTGTTCACAAGTTCAGTTATTCACTGTTAGTGGAGTGTGACTGATCATCTAAGTCACATGACATTTTTCTACTTTGATCACTGAAACTTTTCAAACAAGAGAATAATGGGGAAAATGTGCATGAATGTCCTTGTTCATATTAGAATATTGGTAATTTTATGAACAATGGTCATTCTCCAAACATTTGGGAGAACAAAAAACCTGTCTATGAAAATATTTGCAAATAGTGAACAAGGGACACAAACACAGTTGAAAAATATGCACCAAAAAGGTTCATGAATACAGTATCAGTCAACTTTAGTTATCACATAATTTAAAACATCTTGGATGAGATTCTCATTTGCACATGGCCCCTGTAAAGTGTAAATGAGAAAGAAGCCCTTTGTTTTCAATGCTTTGTAGGAGACCTATGTTCTCACCCTTAGCAGAGGAGCCAGCATGAGATCTGTACACAACTCAAGCACCACTTAGACCCTATTTTGTGGTGCTTATGTGGTACATCAGACTTGTGCTGATCCCTTTGCACAGGGGTGAACTTCAGTCTAACTCCCACAATTCACTTGCAAATCTGAGTTTTGTGATCCCAAATGTGATGTCAACTCTTTTTATAAGGGTAGGTCTACATTGCAATTAGACTTCTGTGAGTGGCTCATGCCAGTTGCATTGGGCTCCTGGGGCTTGGGCTGAGGGGCTGTTTAATTCCCGTTTAGACATTAGGGCTCAGACTGCTGCCAGAGCACTAGGGACCCTCCCCATCTTGTCGGAGGGATACAACAAATTCATTTCATTTTTAAACAGTTACATTCGAATTATAAATATTTAGTTTCAGTGAATCTTGATCCAAAAGTAATAATGAACACTAGCCAATAAGAAAAATGTGTGTGCTCTTTTAAAATACAGCAAACATAATGTATCAACTTATAAACCGACAGTTAAAACTTCAGTGTATACCCAAACTGTCTAAACTTATTTAAGAATGTAAATGTATTTGGGGAAACAAGGTGAAGTAGCTAAACTTATGAAAATAATAATTTAAAGAAAGTTAAACTAAAGCATCCTAACAATTGTTGCAAACACACGCATATTAAACACACACGCACTCATAGGGCTGGTCTTCACTACTGGGGTAAGTTGACTTAAGTTATACTACTTCAGCTATGTGAATACATGGAGTCAAAGTAGCTTAGGTTGACTTACCCTAGTGTCTTTGCTGAGCTGGTCAATGGGACACTCTCCCCAGTCGACTTACCTTACTCTTCTTGGGGAGCTGGAGTACGGGAGAGCACTCTGTTGTTGATTTACTGGGTCTAGTGAAGACCCTCTAAATCGACACCCACTGCATCAATTGCAACAGTGTTAATCTCCCCAGTAGTCAAGACAAACCCATACTTAGCCAAACATATTACCTTTCTAAACAATCTTTAAATGTAGTCATTTGGATGAAGTCCAAATCATTACTGTTACAATGAGATGCAATTGTGTTCATTTTATCTTCCTTGTTGATGAAAGCTTTTGGGTGGAATGGGGAGAGTGTAGGTGGGTCCCTAGAAGTTTTTTCCAGACAGACAGACATCCAGCTCAAACAAGAGACTGCCTAGAGACCAAGTGTATTGTAGAGTTTAAGATCAGAAGGAACCACTGTGATCAACTAGTCTGGCATTCTGCAGACTAAAGACCCTAGAATTTCACTCCATGGCTTCTGCATCAAGCTTGATGCCTTGTGGTTGGACTCAAGTATATCTTTTATAAATATGCAAACTGTGATCCCCTCCACCCCAATTTGTCATGAGTAAGATACAGTGAGTGTTTGCACCACCAAACTGGGTGCTGAGAGCAACTTATTCACTACTGTGCTGGTACCAGGTACTGTGACTAGTCATTGGTCGGGGAACCAGAGGTAGAAAAGTGGGAATCACAGCTCCTGCCGTTAGTCACTCTCTTCATCCCCTCTCCACCCACTTGCTTGCAGGCTGGAACAGCAAGTCAGGTAGCCTTAGATCTCCTTCCTACAACAGGACTGAACAGGGAAGTAACATGGACCTGACTCCACTTCATTGTCTGCATGGTGGAGAAAGGGTTACGACAATCCACCCCAAAGTGATTTCCATGATCTGTTCTTTCCTAGTGCTGGCATTTCTTTCATTCCCATCTCATATTGCAGTGGGGTGAGGATATGTGAAAACATCTCCTTGAGAAGTCTTCGCAGTTGTGGTTTAGTTGTACTTGGGCTGGAACAGGGCCTCTGGTCCTTAAGGCACCATCTAACTCCTCATGCTTCTTTATTCAGAGGTAGTGGAAAAGTCTGCAAAGTACAAAGGGGTCAGAATATGCCAAATAATTGAGCTTTAAATTCTGCATTTTACCTTTATGTAAGCTAATTAAACATTGCCCAAGGCAAGAAGACGTGCATTTCTTCCTTTCATCAGTACAATGGTAGAGTCATGTTGTGACCTCTACTTGGCAGATTCCTCTGTGTATTCTCACACTCATCTTTGGATCAGACTTCTTTTTATTTCTGAGCACTTTGAATAAAGTAGTTAGGTTTTACTCCATGATGTATAACTAAAGCCTGTTTTCTTAGCTGATAACTGGCTGAATCCTTGCTGCAGTCTCACATGCGGTTTGTTGCTAGAAATGCCTTCTGTTTTCATCATTTGTCATCTGAAAGCATCTGCAAACTGTACTTTTCATAGACATTATCTCTTTTGTGCAAGATTGCCTCCATAATGAAAACATTTTATGAAGTTGGGAAATTGAAACAGAACAGATTTTCCCTTCCAATTCTTTGATTTTATCCCTAACATCTCAGCAAAAGACAGCAAGGTCCTTACCAAAATATACGCAAATTTTTATTTCATGTGTGCCAGAGACACAGTAGTGAACTAACATAGACAGCTAGAAAAACTAAACACCCTGAAAGACTTAGGACAACATTTTCAAACATGATGGTCAAAGCTAGGCATAGAATCATAGGGTTAGAAGGGACCTCAAGGTTCAACTAGTCTCACCCCCTGCCAAGATGCAGGATTGTTGTTTCTAGACCATCCAAGACAGATGGCTATCCAGCTCCTTTTAAAACCTTCAGTGAAGGAGCTTCCACAGACTCCTGAGACAGTCTGTTCCATTGTTCTACTGTGCTTATAGTTAGGAAGTTTTTCCTGAGATATAATCTAAATCTGCTATGCAATAGTTTGAACTCATTGACTCTCGTCCTGTCCTCTGTGGAGAGAGAGAACAACTTTTCTCCATCTTTTTCATGGCAGCTTTTCAAGTATTGAAGATTTAGATGCATCTAAGTTCTTATTTGGCCCCCTAAAAAGTGTCCGTATTTTTTACTCTTTGTCATTTCAAAAGGACTTCAATGGCAGTAGGGATGCTCAGCACCTCTAAAAACCAGGCCACTTATTTCATGCCTGAAGTTTGGCACCCACCTTACAAAATTATGGCCATAGTGGGTAAATCAGGGCAGTAAGAGACAAAGAAACAACCCTTGCACTCTTGGTTTCTTTGACACACTGAACTTGAGTAAACCCTGTAAAAGTAGACAGGGTAGACCTGATGAAAACTTATGACATTTGAAAAGCATTTTTGGCACTTTTTGTACAGACAGGGGTGCTTAACCCCAGAGCCTCGGGTGATTTTTCTGTGATGCGATCTCTTCTCTCCTGCTTTAGCTGAATACAATATTCTTCATGTCTTGGCCTTAAATTCTTGTGTTGCATTGCTAGGCATAAACAGCAGCTATGTTCCATGAGACAGCTATGCTTCAGATATGGATTCAGTGATTCTTGTTTGCAGAAACTGTAAAGTTCTTTGGATAAAAGATTATTGAAAGATTACAGAATAATGCCAAATATATACAATTCCCACTGAACAGGTTATTGGCTGTTCTCAGCAAGAGCATAAACAAACTTTCTTTGTAGTTTCAGCCAAACTCCTCATATACAGTGATCATTTTTTCTGTCAGTGGCATTCTTCTGCAATCTGAAACAAATGAAAATGGATCCTAACAAATAAATAAAGTAGCAATTTTTCATTCATGTTATTCAAAGATAGGATGCTGAAATGGAAAATATGTCTGCTAAATCTGACAGAAAAGATTAAATAAAATATTCTGAACATTCGTATGAAAAATGTCGGTTTTTCATCTAAAGGTTTTTAAATTTGATTTTTACCTGCTCTAGTCCCTACATTAAAAATAAATTTTAAATAACTCCTGATTAATCTAAATGAGACTCAGTCCCCTTTGTATAAATGTCTGTAAAATAAGGTTCATTTTCATTTTATAAAGCAGAAAGAAACTGAAGCTACTCCAGGTGTTTGTAGGCTATGGATAGCTCAGGGGTGAGTAGGGCAATTCAGTGTAAGAATGTCTGCAAAAGCAGCAGCAACAGAGTGGGAGTGGATGCATTCACTGGGAACGGGAGCAAAAATAGCTTGTGGAGTCTGTTCAGGAGACAGATATCTGTGCTAGGAAGAATCAAATGAGAAGAATAATGATCTTATGTGCAAGGCATTAGACTGGGACTCAGAAGATCTGCGTTCAGTTTCAAGCTCTGTTGTGCATGGCCTGTGGCAGGTTGCATAGGCCTACATTGAAATCACCTGGAAGCTTGGCCTCTAAATATCGTTAAGGATCTGGACCTTAATCTTTATGCCTCAATTCTGTAAAATGGGGACAATAATTTGTCTGTCTTGTCTAGTCAGACTCTAAACTATTACTGCAGATATATGAAATGCCTAGCACAGTGAGCCCTTAACCTTGGTTGGGATCCTTTAATACTAATAAAACATAATGAGTGAAGGTTGGATTAAGGTGGGACGGGGTTTTAATCATGATTAAAATCTGCAAGCAGAAAATCCTGCTTGAAATCTTTGATTTAATCTTATTTTGCATTTGTACTTTAGTTATTTTCCCAGAGAAAGCTTGGTTCTTATTGGTTGCCAACAAGTAAAACATGCTACATTTAGTTACAAATCAACCTTTATACTAATTTGTATTTCTTTCTGCTTAACAAGGATACACAACAGCTATACAAAATGTATGTAATTATATAGCTTAACATACATCTATTCATATTATTAATTTTTTACATATTCTTATGTTAGCAAATGGAATGATAGATTTTTTTTAATTTACTAAATAATGATTATTTTTTTACTTTGATTTGTATCAAGCTGCATTTGGATCAACACTGGAATTCAATTAAGTCACAAATACATCATTTCCAAATTGTTTTTATTAGTTAAATAAAATGACCTTAAATGTGCTGGATATATAATAAGATGTTTATCAAGATATGTTTTGTATTTAAAGTGAACTTATTGATTAAACAAAGGAAATATTATCTGTAGTTAGTAAATTGAGCTGATTGTTTTTGGACTCCATAACCTTCAAGATTTCAGAACTGGTAGATCTCATCCTTTCACATATATTTTTATTCATAGATTGGAAGAGGAAAACAAGCTTTCCTGCTTTTTCAGCTCCCAATCAGTTTCTCAACTTTGAATGAAGTAGTCTTTCAACTGACCTAGTTAAATAAACTGAAATGAAGAAAAAATTCTCTTTGCACCAGCAGTAGCATGTCAACAAACTCTGATTTCAGATATTTAGCCAGTGACTTCTATCTGTTCAGTGGTTTGATTTTCTTTAAAATTTCAGCAGCAAACATGTACTGTGATTCTTTTTTAAACATAGGTTGTCCTAATTTCAATTTTAATTTTAAATATTTTATTTTTAAAAGTAAAAATAAATTTAATTTAAAAAAATCTGATTTAAATAAAATATGTTTTTTTAAATCATCATTTTTTATCTTTCCTGAGTGGAATAGAGGAGTATGTTCTCAATTTCATGAGGAAATTGCCAGTGTAAATGGGGAACCAAAGCTATTAGCATAAACCTTCACACGAGTAACTAAAATTAACTTAAATTTTATTGTAAAAAAGAAAACCACAATGGACTTTTTATTTGTCCTGTGACTTCAAACTGACATTTGCTCCAAATATTACTCATTCTCCCCAAATGCCTTCCACAGGATGAAGCTAATGAGGTCAAATCCTGCTTGTCGGCCTTACACAAATAATCCTTTTGACTCAGTAAGGTGAGTGGAATTTAGTCTGTGCCATTTCGTAGGCAAACTTGTTTATTCTTTGCCAGATATTTGTGGAGCCCTAAGTTAGCAATGCTTAAAAACAATCTGTTGCATTTTATTAGGGGTGAAACACAGCATTTGATCAGGAATACTTTTTTATTGCTTTATAATTAAAAAGGAATGGTTTCCCTTTCCTAGAATAAACGAGTGTGGGCTGAAAAAATAAACTTATTCCAGCTTCTACTTTACACACCATGCCATATTTCGGTATGAACTGGCTTTAAAAAGACGGTATTAAACTTCTGAAATCAGTATGGCTAAATTAAACACATTAACGTCAAGCTCTTTTATTCCCTATAGGGGCTACTCCTGCAAAAGGGACAAGTAATGTTGCAAGCTTCAGCTCACTGAGTTTCATCTTTTTTGGTAGTACTAAGGTAACCTGACCCCATTGTAATAAGCACTGTACAAAGAAATAAGACAAAGGATAACATTGCCCTTGTCTGGGATATGAGCATACATGTTAGGAGGTACTACCCAGGAAACATCCTACTCTGGGCTTACCTCTTTGTGCAGCATGCAGAGATCGATGTAGCTTCATGCGCTAGTTATCTCTTGTCAATCATAAGTTTGGTCATGGAAGAACGGGAGGTTCTGTCCACACTATTCTGAAATACTAGCTGCTTTAGGGGATGGTGTAAGACACTTCACATTGGATACTTATGGAATAAGCTGCCCACAGGATAAATTTCTTCCTTATCCTAGGCAGTAAATGGTTGGTTGATGCCTTGAAGCATGAGAGTGTATATGTTTTATACATTTGTTTAAGTTTTCACTGAGACTTCATTGTGCTCTTCTGTGCTGTTGCAACTCTGTCTCTGATCTTCTACTCTCTCTGAATCTTCCAGGCAATCTTGCATTTAATTTAGTTACTCTGATATACAAACAACCCAAAGTGTCAAGTCATTGATATTAAACAGACCAAAGCAACAAACTAAACAAATCCAGTACACAAGCAACACAGAACACATGATTTCCTTGACAGCTCTGACTAAAGTCCAGCCTTACTTGGGACACAGACTCTATGAGCAATGCTTATTTTATATATATGTTAAACATACATACACAATGAGTCAAGGAACATAGCATCGCATTCACTTGGCTAATCAGTCTAGTATCTGATACATCCTCTCTCTGGGGACTAGCTCCCACCTTGCAAGGAGATGACTTGATGGTTTAAAAGTTTTTTTCAATCTCTACTATAATTCTTGGCAGATGTTAAATTAATATATAGGCCATAATAGTTACAGGGAGAGAGTGTAAAATAAAAATACCAGCTGGATATAATGGATACATTGGCTCTTTATTATCATAGCCTCTGAGCAATCAGGAAGTTTTGGCCTCAAGCAGTGAGTTATTTCCCCTTCTACCGGGAGCAACGTGTGGACACAGACACAGAATTGATAAACTATCCCAATCTATTTTATTTATTTAGACAAGGAGGTTTTTTACACTAATTTATACCAGCCAGGAAAAGACTAGAGAGAGAAAGTAGGCCTATTAATTAGCATGAGCTCCTCTGAAGAGGGACCATCCTTCTTGAATGTTTGGAAATGCCTAGCAAATAGCGGGTGCTACCATAAATAAATACACTTGAGATTTTCTTAGACATCCAATTCCCATTGAATTTCAATGGTATTTGGGGGCATGAGTCTCTTATGCTCTTTTGAAATCCTATCTTAAATAGATAAATAAGAGTAGAGATGGTCAAAACATAGGAGGAACCCCCCATGCTACATAAATATTTTTTCAAATTTCTAAATTCTAAAGATTTTGGCCAGTTTTATTATTGGTCTAAAATGATGGACATAATTCATCAAAAATCCTCAATATTTTCCCTCCAATGATTCTTTTGTCAATTTTTTAAAAAAAATCAACAGTTTCAAGCCACTCTAGTAGTAAGGAAGGGGATAAAATGAGTGATGAATTAGGAATAGCTGAGTAAATTTAAAACTGATAATGCTTCCTGATGTATACGAGGAGTAAACCAAGCAGTCTCCAAACCAGGAAGTTGGGGATTCAAATCTGGGTCTCCCACATTCCTGGTGAGTGCCCTGGGGGACACACCCTCTTCTTGCCCATTGCTGCCTTTTGAGTGGGTTAGGCATGTTCAGAGCATGCTTCATGGATCAGGTCCCACTGGGAAGGTAGGCAGCAGAACACCCAGTTTTAGAATCCCCTTGAGCTTACCAGCAGAAACGTAGCCTCCTACTGGGTTAGGTGGCAGCTGAGAGGTGGCTTTGAGAAAGTCAGAGATGCCTAAATGTTACACTTAAGCACCTATAGATGCAGTTGGGTAATTAAGTACCTTTGTCAGTTTGGACCTATGAGATTTATGATCCCAAGTCTCATTTTCAAGCACTTAGAAGCCTCCAAAGTCACTTATGAAAATGGAACTTAGGCTTCTAAGTCACTTAGGTATTTTTGAAAAGTTAGCTCAAGGCCCTTATGACGACATTTCTTCCCACCTTTTGCAAAACTTAATGTCATCCCATGTTAAGTTCGCTCTATTCACCTATTCCAAACTAATTTATTTAATGCTCTTTGACAGACCAATAAATGGTGAGGATAGATTCTGTGTGTTCAGTGAATCTGTAGACTGCTCCATGTTCTGGATAACAATTTATATTCAAGGTTGAACAGAAAATCATTCACTTCTTCCTTAGGGCTACTTAAGTTATCAGTTCAAAAAATCTTTAATGATTCAAGTAAAGTCTGACATTTGTTTGGAGGAGAAACAAAAGTGATTCACTGTCTGAGTCATGGAGTCCCCACACAGCCCCCATGCAGCCCCCATCCTCCTAATATGCTCCTTGTCTTTTGAAAATTAATGACAGAAAGGAACTAGCTATTTGGCTGCTCCCCCTCAATCCCTCCCTTTATGTTAATATAGTCAATAAGATTTTTAGCTGCTCTGAGGAAGTCTGAGATGCCTATGCATTAGTGAGCTGTGTTTGAAAGAGTTATTCTGCAGCTGCAATTTATATCCCTAAAAACACATGCAACTAATCTGGGGCTAGTTTATACCCTTATTTGGGCAAGCAGGGGCTTAATTCTGGCATTTCCTAACTGCTGAGTGCTTGACTTTGCAATCTTAATATTTTTAATGTAGGTTTTTTTATGTAACGTTGTATATAAAAACATGTCGAATTCTATTGACTTCAGAAGGGTGTGCATATAGATAGCTTTTCCACAAGGCCTAAGGGGGAAATGCCCATCCCTCCGGTAACTTTTAAGGGCTTTACTCACATTGGATAGTAACTTTCTTCTGCAAGGGGTCCCAGTGATTTCAGTGCTATCCAATGTGAATAAGGGAGGCCAATGTGGTCCTAAATAACAGGAGTGTGTGTGTGAAGGAGAGAAAGAGAGAGTAAAGGAGGATGAAATCATTTTTTTTAAACTGAAGCCTTACATTACTATGTACTTAATGTTACTAGCTACACAGAGGGTCCCTTTCCTAACAGCTTGATCCAAAGCTCACGGAAATCAATGAGTGTTCCTATGGATTCTGGATCAGGCCCCTACTCATCTGCAATTATGGCTGTAAAATAAATCAAATCAAACCTGTATCCAACTAAATTTTCACAGCCACTCAGAAGACAGTATCTGTCTTTTGTAATTTCCAGGAGCTTATTAAACTGTCTGTTAAGTCTACACTCAGTTTTTTACAGGCTACATACAAATGAAGGAACAGAACCTGAAAACTAATACCCTGTACTTGTGAGTATTGGATATTGAACCCATATGAACCTGGCTCTTGAAGTGACCAACTGTAATCCTCTTTCGATATATGCAGGTAAGTTTAATTACAACATAGGATAGGTGAATAATTTACCATATAGCCCAAGGGTTCAACTGTGCTTACAAAAAAAAGTTACACGAGGCTAGATCCTGAGCTGGAGTAAATGGCTGTAGTGCCACTCAGATCAATGCAGCTATGCTAATGGTCTGGCCCAATAGTTTTAATTTTCTCAAGTTTTTGTGACCTACCTACATTAAGTTTTGAATAAATGACTAATCATAGTTATAAATCTGTAGAAATATCAGAGATGTTTAGTAACAGAATTTACAACTGCGTAACTCCACTTAGTTGTATGGAGTTGCACCTAGTTTTAGTAGGACTGAATTTAGTCCTGTCTGAACTACTTGGATCCCCAACTGTTCAAACAGGGGCAGTAGCAGCTAGATGACTACTTTCTTCCTTTGGAGTGGGAAAGACAAGGAGCTGGGGGAGAAGAGGATCAGGGGGCCTTAAGGCCTGTGCCTTGACCCAGTGTCTGTATACAGGTACCAAGGGTGCTGTAGGAACTGGGGGCTAAGCCAGTACTGCTGTCCCAACAATCCAATGGAATTATCTGGGGAAAACTCACAGGGAAATCCAGTGGAGTTTTCCTTTTTCAGAGAACCCATGACAGGGGACATTCATCTCTCATAACAATGCCTATGGGTTGGGTGAGAACTTGCACACTCTCTTGCTATGCTTCTGGCACCCTCTGATGACAGTTAACCTCAATGGGTGGGTCTTCAGTGGCACAGCCCCATCATCAATATGTGAAAACCCCTGCTGGGTAAAAGGTCCAACAGGGCCTATCACTGTGCCCTGGTTAGTACCTACAGCCCTGTCTCTGGGCTCAGTTCTCAGCCCCTTCTGGACTAGCTTTAAGTCCATCCCAGCCCTCACATGGAGGAGTGCCCCCGAGTTTTCTCCCTGGAGACTCTCTTTCCTTATCAGTTCTTCTCAGCCCAGTGCATCAGCCAAGTTACTCCTTCAAGTTCAGTCCCCTTCCCGGGGTAACAAGGCTCAACAAATGTTTGGCCCTCTGCAGGATGTTCAGCCCCATCCTAGAGTCCTTTAAATTCCAGCCCTCTGCTTGGACTTCTACATGAAACTTGTCTCTTCTCAGGGTTTTGGCCACTCTCCCAGTGGCCAGACCTGGGCCCGCCCACTACTCTGTGTCCCAGCCTAGGGACCTGACAAATAGCAGCCCCATGCTGCTTCCTTTAACTCCACTGCTGCTGCTATTCCCTCGACCCCTTCCCACATAGCTCCTTCCTCTTCACCCTTACCTCACGATTCTCTTTCTGTTTCCTGCCTACACACAGTTTCTCCTAGGCCTCCTTGCCTGGAGAGGACACCTTGCCTGCAGAATTTCACAGCCTTACACTCCTTTCTCATGCTTCTGGTTCCAGCCAGCAACTGTCCTACTGAACCCCTGCAGTTCCTTTTAACTGAGCCTGATTCACTCCGATTGGCTGTTTCCCCGCAGCCTTTCTAGGCAGGCCTGGAGGACTCATCTTGACTGCTCCTTTTCCTGGGGTGGTGTGTGGCAAGACGGCAAGGCCTCCAGCAAGAGGCTTCACAAGCACCTGGTACACCCTATTACAGGACCAAACCATGGTTTTTTTCTTTTAATGGAAGGGTGCAAATTTGGCCACTACAATTGTAAATTATATATATAGGAGATATTTTCATAGAAATAATTAATAAGTCATTAATATACACAGAGTAACTACTATAGCAAGGTATTAAGTTATAGATTAGTTGTATTAATGCTACCTGGAAGTACTTAAAAATCAACTGAGTTATCAAATTAAATTCAGCTTTTATATTAAATTGACCTCCTGTATTTCACACAGTGACTATATAAAAAAATCACCATTATGTTGCTCTAATCTTTGGTAAGGGTTCCTAATTTCCTTTCTTTGTTTTACAAGTGATTTCTCAGGCCCCAGCTGATCTCTTATTTACCACGATCCCAGTGAATCTGAATGGGACTACACCTGCTGGTACAGAACTAAGCCGAGCTTATGATGCCAACTCTGCCCACATATCTACACCAGTGATACCATCACAGGACTTAACTAGATCAGCCACACCATTACCGGTTCATTCACCTGCACATCCACCAATGTAATATACGCCATCACATGCCAGCAATGCCCCTCTGCTATGTGCATCGGCAAAGTGGACAGTCTCTACGGAAAAGGATAAAAGGACACAAATCAGATATTAGGAATGGCAATATACAAAAACCTGTAGGAGATCACTTCAACCTCCCTGGCCACACTATAGCAGACCTTAAGGTGGCCATCCTGCAGCAAAAAAACTTCAGGACCAGACTTAAAAGAGAAACTGCTGAGCTTCAGTTCATCTGCAAATTTGACACCATCAGCTCAGGAATAAACAAAGACTGTGAATGGCTTGCCAATTACAAAACCAGTTTCTCCTCCCTTGGTTTTCACACCTCAACTGCTAGAACAGGGCCTCATCCTCCCTGATTGAACTAACCTCATTATCTCTAGTTTGCTTGCATATATATACCTGCCCCTGGAAATTTCCACTGCATGCATCTGACAAAGTGGGTATTCACCCACGAAAGCTCATGCTCCAAAACGCCTGTTAGTCTATAAGGTGCCACAGGAATCTTTGTTGCTTTTACAGATCCAGACTAACATGGCTACCGCTCTGATATTTATGATACTGTTGTTGCTGGTGGTAGAAATCCATACAGTATTATTGGCAACTCAAATCAAGGTTGGATTTGCTTTCCCTTTGATTGTTTAAATACATTTCTGATTGGCATCTTTACTGCACAGTTAGATTTTGTGTTTGTGCTGATCTTGTGTTTTGGGCAACCAAAATGTTTTTCATATTGCAAAAAGCTCAGTCTTAGCATAACAAGAAAGAACAAATGCAGGGGGAGGGATAGCTCAGTGATTTGAGCATTGGCCTGCTAAACTCAGGGTTGTGAGTTCAATCTTTGAGGGGGCCATTTAGGGATCTGGGGCAAAAATCTGTCTGGAGATTGGTCCTGCTTTGAGTAGGGGGGTTGGACTAGATGACCTCCTGAGGTCCCTTCCAATTCTATGAAAAGGCTTCTTAGCTCACTCCATAACACTAATACACCAGGATGGAGGAGGATCATGAGGGGAGGGGCTGCTCTCCATGTTCACACAAGCCCCTAAACCTTCCACATTTTACCCCACAGTATACTAATGCTTGCCTCTATAGAAATCAACTGTATTTTACCATTAGTGAAGAACTACTTGAAAATTTTCTTAACTGCATGTACAGGGATGGATACATTAAAACAAATGAACTGGGAGAGGTCTAACTAACCAAGGGCTAGAAACTGGGAGCATAATTCTCATTTGTGCCTTTGAAAACATCACCCTCCAATTTATAGAGTTCACTTTGTGCTGATTGATTATATTAATGCCACTACATATTTTTAAATGCAATTGGTTCTGTTCTTTAAATTAATGTTTTTATGGCTGTAACCCTGCCCAGTCTTTGAGATGCTGATTTAATACTTGAGATATTTAAGGGAAAGATGTTTCAGTTCTCAAAAAGAGGGTGCAAAAATCTAAGCCTTCTTATCTAAAAATGTCTTTGTTTTCTTTTCTTTACAGACAACAAAGTATTTAATTTTGAGGCTGACTCAAAATTTGAGCTGATAATTGAATCACGATTTATTGTCCACAAGGGAAGAAAGCATCTCTGAATCAGTATTATCGGTAGCCCTGAAAAGATAGTATGCTCTGACTCTCAGTTTTCTGCATGAAGAGATAAGACATACTGCTTTTTTCTTACCATACTCTTTTCCTTAGTAGTTTATGAACTGTAACTGCCATAAATTTCCTACAGGAAAAAGAGCTAATTGTGATGATGTGAATGCTTCCACTGGGACCAGAACTTAAAACCAATAACTCATTTCATATAGAAATAGATTAATTTCTGAACAGGTATATTGTTAATTTAGAGCACACGAGCCTCAGCTTGTTCATACAAACACATGGATTGACTCCACATTTTATTTATTATTATTAATTGTATTATCACAGCAAACAAAGATGGTCCCTGCCCCAAGCTGCTTGCTATCTAAGTAAAAAATGCTCATTTGTCATAGTGTTGGCATGCTGGGGTTCACTCACTTTTGATTGCGATATACTACTCCAGTCACTGTACTTTATTCACTTTTTTAGGGTAGGGGGAGGGAGATTTAACTCTAGGATGACCTACAGGCTCAGATTTGGCTTACAGTTGAGGGAATGAGAATAGGACCCTCTGTCCATCCTTAATGTACACTTGAGATTATTAAAATAAGGGCTGGATTGACCTTGAGTAAGAAGTCTTACCAAATCTTGAAAAAATGTTTGGGGTTCGTTAGAGTGAGAATCAAGGCTCAGTAACCTATTAAAACAACAATCGAACTTTGTCATGTCACCTAGATTGCTGATGATGTTAAACAAGAATATAGTATTTCCAGATCACGTGGGAGAGAGCCTGCTCTCATGAGATTTTTGTTAAGAGAGGTAAAGGTAATTTGGGAAGCATATCCCTCTTGAGCTGAACTTCTGAACCTTTTCAGAATCCAACTTCATTAACTGTGAGAGGGCAGACAGACAAATTCTGCCCTCATCTGCCTATAGGTATCCATGCCTTTAGTGTTGCCTACACTGGGTCTATTTTACACCCTTAGAAAGAAAGGTTGTCTTCATTGTTGCTTCACAGCCTGTGCAGCCATTGATGAGGGATAACCGGAATTCCAACCCATCTACAAAGCACAGGCCACAGATGAAGATGCAGTAAATTGTGACAGATTGACAGTACACAGCCTTATTTTTCTCTTTGCTTATAATATGCCACAGAAAGGGACCAAACTATTGAACTGTAAGCAAACTATAAGGAAGACAAATCGAAGAGCATTATGGAAGCATAGAGTAAACATGAGTTTCTAGCAAAGGTGAAATGCATATATATGGTTACTCGCTCCTGCCCTTCGGGGTGGAAAACAGCCCAGGAAAGGGCTGTGGCTGTGGCAAGAAACCTGGGCTGATTAGGGAAGATAGCCTCGGCTGTGGCCAAGCCCCAATCAGGCCCAGCTGGCCCCTATAAGAGGCAATGAGCCAGGAGCCCAGTCAGTCTCCCTTTGCTGGTAGAGGGAGAAGGGCCTGGCTGCAGGGAGCTAGAGACAGGGTACCTGAGTGGAGCAGGGCTGGGGAAAGGCAGAGGAGCTGGGGAGCTCCAGCCTGGGAAGCCCCAGGCTGTGGCCTAGCATAAGGCCAACAGGTAGTGGGGGTTGCAGAGGGCAGCCAAGGGGTAGGCCAAGGCAGCAGGTCCAAACCCAACCTTGCCAGTGATGAGTAGGCTGATACTGCAGTCTGCCCCAAGGCGTGGGGGCTAGACGATGACTGGCAGTAGCCTTATACTAAGGCGAGGTGGGAATAGTGGGTAGGGGTTCCTGGGGATGGGAGACCCTGAGAGAAAGGGATTACTGCAAGGGGGCAGCGCCCCAGCTAACAGGGGACAGGATCTGGGAGGGACATGGGGGCCAGCAGTAGCGGGACACCGTCCTGCAGAGGGTGCTGTAGAGGCTGGAGAGCTAATTCCCAGAACAGAGCAGCAGGAGGCACAGCAGGGGTGAGTCCGCACCCTTACAATACACATATATTCACACAGATATACACACACATGTGCATGGACATGTATTGGTAGAGACTACTTTCTCTTCTATAGTGGCAATATCATAAATGACTGCAATGAGTGCATTACATTTCATGGGAGTGCAGGTTAAGGCGGTGGGTAGGTGAGAGAGAGAACTGTACACAGGACCGAAAACTTTTGTGACTTCTTTATCCAGGCTCTGTTTCAATAGGTTGCAATGTTTAACTTCATTGCCCCTAGGATTGGAAAAAGACACACCTATGCCAAATGTGTCCAAAAAAAGAACACAATGTTTAAAATATTCTTAGTTTTTGGCACTCTTCCTCCTGGCACAATATGGTATTTCTACCATAAGGTATTCTTGAAAAGGTTCAAGCAGCATTTGGGAATGTTTCCATTTAAAACAGTAAAGCAAATGAATGAAGTCGAGTAGATCTTTTTAGGAATACAATAATGTACAGTAGAATGTAGCATTTCTGAAACCAGATACAACAATCCACATACTTCCTTACTGCTGTGATTAAGAGTTCAGCTACTTTAATCCCTTTGATTGTTGGACAGTGGTGCAAATGATGTCTTCATTGTCTGTTTGGTTTCCTTATTCATGACTACTGAAGGTGGGATCTTTCTCAGACTTTGTTTACACTGGCAAGTGAATGACAAACTTTTGCCTTTCAGAGGTGTTAAACATCCTCCCCTTTGCCCCCGAAAGACAAAAGTTTTGCTGTGACAAGTGCCAGTGTGAATGGTTTCACAAACGCTGATCATTGGGGGTGGAAGTTTTTTGTAGGCAGGAGAGCCAACAAACAGAGGCTACACTGCATGACTTTTAGCAGCACAGCTGTGGCAACACAGCCATGTCGCTAAAAGCTGTGTAGTGTAGACAAAGCCTCAGTGTGAATCCAGCGACTGATATTGTTATCAGGACTTTGATGCAGGGTATCATGTAATGAAACAGCCAATGACTGAACTGAATTTTCCTTATTTAGAGACAAATCTGAAGATCCAGTTGAGGTGTGTTCGGTGCAGGACCTGATGGGAGGGATAAGAGCAGGGGAAAAGCTGGCCATTATCTTTATGCTGACTGCCCATTGGTGCCTCTGCCCATTTCATAGATCAGAACTTTGTTAAGACCATCAAATTCCCACCCTCTGCAAGGATTTCCCTGTGCTTGTAGATGCTAGCAACAGATCACTCCTCTCTTCAGGCCCTAGAATGCATCAGACAGCACTCCTGGTGGTCATTACTCTTGGCGATCACTGAGAGATCTTGCAGTTCATCTGTGCTTTACATTCACTGTTCATCCTTAGTGTCCCCTTGCTCACTACTCATGACCTCTGAATCAGCTGGTGCTCATGATCTATACTCTTCTGTTCCCTGTGGTGCTGACAAGCATGTCTTTCCATGACCAGATGCATCCTGCAATACACTCCAACCCCCAAATCGAAGATTTATCAGCAGTGCCGGAATTCTGACCAAATACCTAGAATATGCAAAGGTGTTTGAGAAACATAAGGTAGACATACCCTCCTCACTTCAGTTATGATTGCCCAATCAAGTTTCAGTCAGGAAAGGAGGTCCCTTTTCACCCTATTGGGCATTTACACCTTATCTGAACCCGCACTGCAAACCCTCCAGGAGTACCTGGAGGAAAATCTGTGGAAGCGGTTCATCAGTTGCTTAACTTCCCCAGTAAGAGCACTTATCTTCTTCCTGGGTAAGAAGGAAGGCTCCCTATAGCCTTATGTGGATTATCAATCCCTCAACAAGATCACAGTCCACAATCCATAGCCCCTTCCTCTCATAAATGAACTCCTGGAAAAGCTCCATTTGCCTTTGGTCTTCACTAAGATGGACTTGGACAGAACACACAACCTGGTCAGAATCTAGCAGGGAGATGAATGGAAGATGACATTTCAAACCAGATTCAGCCATTTTGAATACTTCGTCATCCCATTTGGTCTATGCTATGCCCCCACCCCCAATACCTTACAGTATGTTATGAACCACATTTTCAGAGAAATCCTTGATCAATATGTGAACATCTACTTAGATGATATTCTCATTTTTTCCAGAGATTCAAGAACTCCATGATCACCATGTGTGATTCTTCTTTATTGTCTTTGCAAAAATCAACTTTACGCAAAATCTGAGAAATGCAAATGTTACATGGATACCGTGGAGTTTCTGGGCTATGTCATCTCCTGGCAAGACACTCCAGGGATCCCAGCAAGGTGAAAGGCATTACTGAGTAAAGGTGTCCTCAAATATATATGGGGTGCAATGGTTTCTTGGTTCTTAAACTTCTACTGGTGATTCATTCAAGGATTCTCTAACCTGGTAGCTCCTATAACAGGGATAGTCAATAGGTGGAACATGGACCAAATCTGGACTGCCAGAAGCTTTTGAACAGATCGTGAAATCATTTTATTTATTTATTATTATCATTATTGTTATTTTTTTTATTATTTTCTGTGGAGTCTGGACCTTGACTATATCTTGACCAATAAATTTGGACTTTGACAAAAATAATTGATTCCCTCTGTCCTATAACATCCCTCCTCAAAAAGGGGGCTAAATTCACTTGGTCAACTGATTTGTTGACTGCTTGAAAAAGTCATTTATTTCTGCCCCCATTTGACCCATCTGGACCCCACAATAAGCTTCATAGCTGAGACTGATAACTTGGACTTCACAATAGGCATGGTCCTCTCACAATTTACTGACCCTCACCAGTTGTTTCATCCCTGTGCTTTTTTCTCTCTGAAACAGAGTCCCACTGAGATAAATTATGATGTGAGCGACAAGAAACTCCTGGCCATCAGGGCCAACTTCAAGGAACGGCAGCAACATGATGACTCAACAATGTCAGATTCACTGGGCCCTTCTCCTCTCCTTATTTGACTTTACAGTTACATACTATCTGGGGACTAAGAATAGGAAAGTGAATGACTTTTCCCAGAAAGATAAGTACTGAGAAGTGGAGCAGGAAGCTCTAACCACCATTCTTAAACCCTCCCACTTTGTCTGCAGGACCATCACTGGTCACCTGATGACCACCATCCGTTCCTTGCTTCGAACCCACCCATTTGCAGCCCAATCTGCCAAACTCTAAGAACCATCACTGCTTCCTCAGAGTCAATGTTTCATCTACAACAAGATCCCCTTTATCACAGGGATCATCTCTACGTCCTGATGGCAGATCCCTTATTCAGGTGCAAAGGTTTGCCATGACTCACCCATGGTGGGAAATTTTCAGCAATGAAAAACCTGGAAACTGATCCATAGGTATTTCCGGTGTCCAACCTACTAACTGATGCTAAAAACTATGTTAAGTCATGCAACCTCAGCTTCCATATGAAGAAACCATGAGCCAAGCCTGTGGGCTTCCTTCAGCCTCTCCCCACACCTCCCTGTCCTTAGTTCACCCTCTCAGTGTACTTTATAGCTGAGTTTCTGCACTATCAGGGGCATTTAGTTATCCTGACCATAGTGTACATCCGACCAAGGTGGCCCATTTTGTTCCCTGCTACACTGTTCTGTCTGCCCCTGAAACCATGCAAGTCTTCCTGGAGCATGTACCATGGTATGCCAACATGTATCATTTGAGATTGCGGCTCCTCAGTTCATTTCTTAGTTCTGTCAGAAATTTCTCCGCCTTCTCACCACCAAACACCCCATCTTGACAGCAGACAGAGGGCCAGTCTGAAAGAGTCAGTCAGACCATGGAACAGTATCTCTTCTGTTTCTTGAATTGCATCAGGATGATAGGCTTCTTCTGCTGCGTTTGGCAGAGTTTGGATGAAACAACTTAACCCTGCTACAACTTCACAGACCTCCAATTCCATCTGAACCTGCATGAAGTCTCTTCCATCCTGGCAGGCATGGACCTGGTCTGACACCTCCAACAAACACATCAGGAACTCAAAAAGAGCATTTACTTGCCACTAAAGTAATGTATAAGTGTTATACTGACCAAAAGCAAAACGTCATCCCTATTCTTGCAGCAGGGGCTAATGTCTGGCTCCAGACTTAAAACCTGAAACTGGATGTTCAAGCCTGATCATCAGTACCTGAGTCCTTTTCAGATCATTGAACAAATAAATTCAGCGGCCTTCAAGCTTCAACTCCCAGAATCCCTCAAGATTCACACTGTCTTTCATGTCTCTCTCCTCAAACCGTTTGTTGACAACTCCTTCCCTGACATAGAAGACCCACCTCCAACCCCAGTAATTGTCCACAGACAGGAGGAATATGAAGTGCACCAGGTTCTAAGCTCCTGACAGGTCTGGGGAAGTTCCAGGATCTGATGGACTGAATGTATATGAGCCAGAAGAGAGGTTCTTGGAACCAGAAAAAAGTGTTCATGCTCTTGATCTCCTGTGGGAATTTCACCAAAAACACCTTGAAAAGTAAGACAAGAAAGAGTAGAGGGCAGGCCTGCATTCCCCTACCAACCACTGAGTGAGTGGCCCAGCCAGGGCAGTGGACTTGAGGACTGAGTAGGACGGTGTGGAAGACTGTGATAATACTCTTAAAGGGGAGGGATCTTGTGACTTGGCCAGACGGCTAAGCCATGAAGAAGAGGTGCATCAGCTCCAGAGGTGCAAGAGGGTGGTCGCAGACGGAGAGAGCAAGACGATGGGTCGAGGAACTGCAAGAAGAGGTTGTCAGGCCCAAAGAGTTAATCACTGGAGTGGCCAAGAGGACGTGCCATCTGCTGTGGTTGGAAGTCCCCATGACAGGGTTACATTATAGATTATTTGCCTGAAGTGGTAAAGAAACACAACTAAATTGATGAGGGTAAGTTGAGGCAATTTACATGCTATGTATTTAATCAACCCCAAATATATATAATAGAATGAGAGTTTTTGTAAATATCACTCTCAGCAGATTAAGTGAGCCAAATTCTTTAGAATTCAACAGAGCTACAGGGATGTGAGGGATGTATAAGGTTAAGTAACCACACAAATAGGGAAATCATTAGAGTGTCAGTTCTGGGTGGCTGAGTAGTCTATAGTGTGGTGTCACAATTGTAGTTTCCCCTGCAGTTGTGGGTTCATATCACATCACTCGTCTTTTCCAACTTTTAAGAGCTCAGAAAACATCATGGTGGGTATAAGAACATTGAAAAATGAAGTCACAATAGATTTTGCCCCATTAAATTGAGTCTTGGTAATTCAGAATTCCATGTAAGTTTGAACATTATACGTATATGAGTGGCTAATGATCACAGTGAACAGTCACCATCATCATCTTTCTTTTTTTTAAAGTAAACTCTTTAACAATCTAAGAGTTTCCTCACATAAGATAATGGATTTTGCATTAGTGCTAAGAGCAGGACTTTAAGATCAGCTAATTTAACAACATACAATTGGTATGTTCTGTATCTTAGGAAACTCAGTATTATATGCCCTTTGATAATAGTATATTGATGGCAGTCATATAAGTAAAGTACCATTTGGAAGAGATGTTTTAATATTTAAAGTACAGCTGCCAGGGACCTGATCTTGCTTTCCTTGGGCATCTGGGACTTCCTTTGATATTTATGGTGGTTTTAGGTTTGCAAGAGATACAGAATGGGCCATCAATTAATTTTCATAAATCTTCATCTTGTCTAGTAAAATAGAAGTTCATACCAATCCAGTTGCAAATCTCAACGTCTTGGAGGAAAACACAACACAGTAGATCTTTCTTTCATCAGTAAATAGGCCTTAATTTTTATTGGTGCCATCTCTTTGGATCCAGTTAACATGACTGTAAATAAAAGCAACATATTAAGATGCAAATAGAAACATCAACTATGCATTTTCAGCGTGACAGATGGTGTTTTGTCTTGGACCAAGTAAATTTAATACTTTTCAATTTGTCTTTATGAAACAGATTAGGAGGTTTGCAAAAAAAAAAAAAAGCATTTAGGATATTGAGGTTCATGTTTGGCTAGAAATTAAAGACCAAAAGAAGTCAATATTAATACTGAAACAGCTTTTCTTTATTAAAGCTTGGCCACTTTGCTGTTTCAGAAGTTGAGTACACCATACACAAGACACTAATCTCCCTCATGAGAGTGAGATTATCCAGCATTGACTAATTCTGATACTATAATGTATTTGAAAAATAGCATTTGAGATGGAGAGACTCCAAAAGCATGTGTTTTATAAAACCTATGAGCCATATCACAGCCCTTTTTGTGAAGTTAGGGTGGCTTTTTTATTCTTTATGCATCAAATGTGGGCAGTGGGCAGCATAGGCCGGGGAAGGCTGTGCCTCCCCAGACAGCCTGATGTGGCTCCGCCTATGGTCCACCCCCAGACCCCTCCTGTCTGTTTCAGTTCCCTTCTGGCTCTTCTGTGATTGAGAGGCTGGGGCAGGCAGGCTGGGGCCGGTGCACACGAGGCCCTGGGCTGGGGGTGCTGGGGCTGAGGCCACACCGAGCCACCCCGCCATCTGCCTGTTGCTGGGGGTGCTAAGACTGCGTCACCCACCCAGCACCCTGGGGCTGGGGGTGCTTAGGCCAAGCACCTATGGGGGCATTCTGGCCATGCTGCCAGCCCAGCATTGAGGCTAGGGGCACACCAGCTGTGTTGCCCACCCAGCACTGGGCCTGGGGGCGTCCGGCCATGCCGCCTGCCCAGTGATGGAGCTGGGGGTACTCCGGCCACACTGCCCATCTGGTGCGCAGGGGCTGGGGGTACTCCAGCCATGCTGCCCACCCTGGCCACGCTGCCCACCCAGAGCTGGGGCTGCTTCAGTCGTGCCACTCACCTGCCCAGTGCTGGGGCTGGGAGCATGGTGTGGGGGTAGTGGGCACAGAGGTGTGTACTCCAGGCTCTGGCAGAGAAGAGGAATGTAAGGGGAGGAGCGTGGTCTTGCGCAGAGGGGGAGGGGACAGGGGCTCGCCTCCCCCAATGGTATGTTCAGCCTGTGCCCATGGCATCAACTCTCACCTTTTGCGTTACTTGGGTCATCTCTTTCTCTTACTTGTTCATTTTCCTTGTAGCTTCTCCTCATTAATATCTTTCTGGATGTTTCACTTCCAAAGGTACCAGCGTCGACACCAGATCTTTCAAAGCTTTCTTTCTTCACTTCTGCAGCACCAAGACCCCCATTCAGTGCTTTCCTGAACTGAGGTCTAGGACTCTGCTTCGGTAAGTAACTTAAGCAGCTACCTAACTTTAAACAGTGTGACTTTTTGAGTGCTTGAAATAAGGTAAATGCAAAATCCATCAAATCATTTAATTATGTGCATAACTTTATGTACAGGAGCAATCTCACTGATTTCACTAACACATTTGTGCTTTGCTGAATTGGGCACTGGAACAATTTGGATGGAACAATTCGGATGAAACGTCAAGATTTTTCAAACTGCTTTGCACTGGCAGACTACTGTATCTATATGGAGCAAGAACAGGACTTGCTACATAATCATTAATTAAACTCCCTTTTTCTAAACAAGCATTTACTGCTAAAATTTCCCCTGCCATCATACCCAGAGATTTTAAACTAAATTACTGTTATATTCTTTCTTTGATTTTACCATCTAAAATATTCTATGTGCAAACCACATGCTGAAATTGATTTTTTCCTAATTGAATTTTCATAGTGCACATCAAACCAGCATTTAAAATAAGAAGAAATCATAGGCCACACTTCTCAGATATCTAGGACAGTTAAAATTACCACTGTTAAAATAGTAACAGAATATGATAATATACTTCACTGGCATATTGTTAACTTTGAAAAAGTCAGGCACCAGCAGTGTTGCTTTTCAGCTTTTGGACTTTGAAAAGCCCAAACTACCCCTTGCAGCTGGAGGCTGGAGAAAATGGAAATTCTCATACTGCTTTCTTACACTTTGTTAGATAATATGGATGACCCTCAGGTATGCAACATAGATTTTTTCTGTTGGCACAGGCAAGTCACTGTTGAATCTTTAGGTCTATACACTGGAAAAGCAATGGACTGGCTATAAATACAAATGTTAATGGAAATATGTATGTCACCGAACATGAAGAAAATCACATGGTACACGAGTTGTCATCCATCTCTGCACACTATGACAGTGATAAATATCCAAACGGTGGCCTCAAACTTCATAATTCACAGTCTGTGTGATATTCTGCACATGTGTTCTTCAAATGTGATTATTCAACCTTGTCATATATATATGTGCCCTTCGAGAGTAATTCACTCAAATAAAGCACAAGTAACCGAGCTCTATTTTGGTGGAGTACAATAGAGTTGGGGAGTCGAAATCTAACCCATGCAAAATGGAGCCAGACTATGGGGTGTCTGTATAGCCCCAACCTACCTTTCACTTTACAGCTACTGCTTTAGGCAATGAGCTGGAATAGTAGTTGCAGCTCCTTTGTGCTAGTTGGATGGAGTGTCAAGGCCACTGGATCTCTGTAAATACTGTTCCCTAGACTCTCTCCTGGTGTGGAGCCAACTTTCCATAGCAGACAACACGGGGTTAGCATGGAGACCCTTTCTATGGTGTGTAGGGGTTGGTGAGGTACCAGCGTGTATATCTCCTCCTTACGCAGGGCTTAAATGGTGAAGAGGGCCTCTGCAGCTGGGGTAAATTTAATTTTTCATGGTCACCTATAGACTAAAAGTGTCCTTTGTCACACAGGGAGAAGAATGCCTGTCTTGTTATCTGAAACTGGGTAGACTGCTAATCAGGGACACGTGTACCTGAATCACATCCAATGTTTGTCTGAAACATTAGGGACAAAATGGCCAATTAAGGACCAAATCTCGGAAGTTGCAAGGTGTATACTAGCTCTTTATTCCTGTGGATCTCTTTTTTGTGTGTCCTTTTTGGTTCACAGACAAAAAGATACAGGAGTGCAGGTATGAAGAGATGTATTTTTGGGAAAGGCAGAACATCAGTAGATCAACAGTTTGTGCTTTTACTCTCTTAAACACAACTCTTTTACTTGGCTTGCAAGTAAAACTCAGAGGATAGAATTTCACTCTGATACTATAACTAAATCAAATCAGTGACATTTTTTGTAGAAGGATATGTAACTATTTTATAAAAAAATATCTTGACTCCTATTCAATTTTCCTTTTAAAGTTAAATGATTTTCTTAATGTCGTTTATTATTAATCACACTGAAGTCAATGGGTGTTTTGCCTGCAGTTTGTCTGTGTAAGAACTGTAGAGCTTCAAGACTGGACCTAGAGATTTAATGCATATTTTTATAAAAAGGAAATCAGTTATTTCCAGGAATTAAAACAGCAATTCATTGCCATTAGACTAACTTGTTTGAGGTATTGTAATGCGTCCAATTTGTTATTTCTATTGCCCAGACATTTCTGTATCCATTCTTGAATCATTTCCAATCTCTGCAGATGTTGACACAGTTCTGTCAAGAGATCTAGACCCTTCTGAAACTGTTGAAGTAAGTGGGTAAGATGCATCTAAGAATTGTTCTTTTCAATGGATGGAGCTTCACAGTGGGCCACCAGGTGCCTCATCTTCATTCCATTCTCTATAGAAGGCTATAGATAAATGCGAGAGAATCTGGGTCCTGATGGAAATCAGGGGAAGACTTTGTGAAGGTGATTAGCCTATTAGTCTAATCAAATGATATTTGAACGTGATAGTCTAAACTGGGTTCCTGAACACGAATTTAATTTAAATACCAACATTATGGTATTCACTCATTACTGTGGAACACAATAGCATGCTTGTGTTGCATCAGATATATTGTTCCAAGAGAATGGCCATTTTATTGTCATGTGGGCATGTTTTTTCACATAAGTACAGGGATCTGCCATGGGCAGCTCACAGAAGGATTGTACCAGTAGGAACCCATGCCAGAGCCACACTTTGTAAATATAAACTAATCTTCCAAGTTGATACATTTCTTATCCTTTTGAAAGAAACTTCACCAATCCTGGACAAATTAAAGATTTCCTCTGAAAATTTGTCTGATGGTTTGAATTGCTAACTTCTTTTTCCCTACTCAGCTCAGCATTGAATTGTGCTGCTCTCAAAGTTCTCTGATACTCATTCAGTTGTTACATTCCCATTCAGACAGATTCCCAGAAAAATGGAAAAAAATATAAAAGGCCATGTATTAAAAAACAAATAAACAAGAAAATAGCAGAATCCATGACTCCTGTGGCAGCAATGATAAAAACACAGGGTTATCCACAAGTTTGGAACATTACACAGGCTTCTTCCTTGTTAGTTTAATTCCAGAACTGTAGTCCCTCCCCCTCTGGCATATGTGAAGCCTTTCACAAAATGACACCATATTTGTCAAACTTCCTTGAAATATATTAGCTATCCCTTCCAGGTGTTCTGGCTTCCGAAGATCCAAGACCAGACAAAAGTGACCAAAATATTTTATATTATGAACTGCCATCTGAAACTCTGTGTTTTTCTGGCTTCACCAACTTTCTCTTTGAGGTTAAAGATTTTCTTTTTAATTACACCCACCATTCATCTGTATTATTTTGACTGATTTTATAATAATGGTAACTTTGGATGGTCACATGTAAAGATGCTTGATAAACATGTTTTGTTTTATTTTATGAGCTATTAAAAGCTAGGGAAAATCACTCATCCACTGAGCCTTATTCCCACCACACTACATGGAATGGGAATTCCCAAAGATGAGCCATGGCCTTTCATCTTATCTTCATCAACTTAAAACTCTGCAGGTGGAACCCACATACCTCCTGGGTGTGGTGTTCAGTCCCATCTAGCGGCATCAAGACTACTTGGAGAAAGAGATTAATGAGTTTGTTCTACAGCATTAGCTAACAGCCAGTGGGCTTTTAGCTCATGCCATAGAGGCTCATGCACTAAGCTCCTGAGACCCCAGGTTTGATCCTGCCCACTGATGACTGGAGTCTGTTGGCCTTACACAGGGCACCAAGAAGACAAGATTCATGTGTGTGGTAACAATGGCTGTCTTCACAAACAACATGGTGAACCAACACATTCATGAACACGAAGGACCAGATTGTGCTGCTGTAATCCACCTGAAATCAATGAGGTTGAACCATTGTAAATGAAAACAGTGCGTAGCCTGAAATAAGGAGTATTATAAATACATAGGACACATCACACCTATCCAAGTGTCTGCACAAAGTGAAATTTTCTCCATACCTTTTGACCTTCATGAATAGTAAATGAAATTTCCATGGAGGTGGAGCAGTAGCCAATTACCTTCCTAACTCAGATGACCGTGACAGCATGTGCAACAGCTAGATTTTGATTTTATTATGTCTAACTAATTGATGTGCAGAGTGGTCTCCTCCAAGCTGCCTCAGCTGGGAGCTGAAGGAACTCACAATGTGCTGAGCATTGAACCCCATGTACTAATATGTTTAAATTCTATCATTTGATTGTTCTCGTAATTTTAACCTGCAGGTGATTGCAAATACAAAACTAGAGACAGAGTAAAAATGTTGCCTCATACATAATGTAATTACACCCCTCTGCTCTCCAGACAAGAAACCTTTTTATAGTTATCACTGGAGTGAAATAACACAAGTTTTCCCTATTGCATGTGACTTGCTGCACATAGTCAGGGCAACCCTAATTCTCTCATGTGGTGGAGATCTGGGGAACAGATTTTCTTCCACTGGCATTTAATTCCGAACAGTAGAGTGAACAAATAGGAAACAGATTTACTCCTTATTAATAAAGCCAGGTCTTCAATGCTGTAAAACAACAATTTATACACCTAAAACGTATTGTCAAAAATGAATGTAATCATATGAAAATGGCTTGGAAACCTACATCTGAGGATTTAACAGAATTCAAAAAATCTTTTTGACATTTGGAAGTGGATGACTACACAGGCTTAGTTTACATGATCTGCTTTCATATGAATCATTTAGGCTTGCAGTATGTTCTGTCCAAAGAGTGCATTTAAAGAGGCACAGGGAAAAAAAAACATTCATGTATATTTTAACTATTGTGTTTTTCAGTTTACTGCATTGCTCAGCTAACACAACCACATACTTTTTATTGGATTCAGATAATGGTGTGATTTACAAAACCTCTGAACCAATTCTGGATTATGAAACAGACTGTAAAGTAAGACTACAAAGAGATCTGTAAAAAAAATCCTCTAAATGTATGTGCAGAAAATGCTGATTCTAAGAAGATGATTTCTTTAGAAAGAAATACAAATTTGATATTGATTTTAAAGATATTTTGCTTAAAAATCTAGGGCATGATTAACACTATGAGCACAACAAAAGGTGGGAAAAGGGAAAAAGGATTAGAAGACAGTAGTGGTGAACCCTCAGGAGTTTACCCCAGCAAATAATTGCTGTGTATTGTCCTTTCCAAATATGTGATTTACCTTGGCAGAGTGTCAGAATGGCATTTAATAACTAAATCCTAAATTTAGCCTACCCTGTTCTCTTTCTAAACCAGTTCAAACTTATAAACATCCTATGCACATACACCCCTCAAAATTAAGGGTTAGATTTTCAAAGAGCCCTAAGGAAGGGAGTCACCCAATGACCGTTGAAAGTCAATGAGAGTCAGGCACCTAAACTACCATAGGCACTTCTAAAAATCTAATCCTAAAACAAGAAGAATTTGATTTAAATACCCATTGAATCTATGTAAGACTTTCCATGGGCATTAACTATAACCCCAAGATATCAACCCTACCTTCAAACAAACAGGCCTTAGCTTCCTTAACCATCTCAACCTTCAAGTCAATGATATTTAGGCTCTGCAATGGTTAAACCTAAGTCACTCAGGTACTTTTGAAAATTTTACCGTGTAGTCTTACCTGAAAAAACAATATCTATTTAAGCACAATGGGGTCAATGAGAGGTCACAAGATGTTGTAATTGATTCAGGTGCTCGGTGTTGTGGTACACCAGGGGACTCAGTAGCATGCCAGGTGTGTCATGACTCAGAAGAAAGTGCTGAAGATGTTTCAGCTAAATCTATTGGCACTAACCATGGGGGATCCTAATAAACACTCGCACACAGCTAAAGGAAAGGGATATTAATGAGGCTGATAGAAAGGAGAGGTTGCTGACACCTTAGGTACTGTGGCTTAAACTGTTAGATTTCAAGTTGTGACATAGCATTTCCTAAATTTGCCCCTGCAAAGCACCCCATAGGACCTGAGCCCCGCTCCGGTCTATTCCTCTCCAAAAGCCAAATAGTTGATTTGCAAGCTTCTTGGCCAGGATCTGTCATGGTGTGTCTTGCTGGGGCCCCCTCTTCATTGTTTCCATGATGCTGCAGCAGCACTTCCTGCACAGCTCCTACTAGTGGGCTGCTCTAGCTGTACAGGCAGCTAGACTAAAAGCTTTCCCATTGGTCTCTGAATGTATACAGTAGTTCTTTAAAAGGACAATAGCCTTTTTATTGGGTCTGATGGCTGGCCACAGACCACTGACCACACTAATCCCCAGGGGATACAGCACTCTGCAATAGCCTTTTTCATGACCCTGAGCTAGCCACTGGCTCTGTGTCCCAGAGAGGTCCCTTCAGACCCCTCTCTGCTGCTTCATAGAATCATAGAATATTAGGGTTGGAAGAGACCTCAGAAGGTCATCTAGTCCAACCCACTGCTCAAAGCAGGACCAACACCAACTAACTTATCCTAGCCAGGGCTTTCTCAAGTCAGCCCTTAAAAACCTCTAAGGATGGAGATTTCACCACTTCCCTAGGTAACCCATTCCAGTGTTTCACTACCCTCTTAGTGAAATAGTGTTTCCTAAATCCAACCTAGACCTCCCCCACTGCAACTTGAAACCATTGCTTCTTCTTCTGTCATCTGCCACCACTGAGAACAGCCAAGCTCCATCCTCTTTGGAACCCCCCTTCAGGTAGTTGAAGGCTGCTATCAAATCCCCCGTCACTCTTCTCTTCTGCAGACTAAATAACCCCAGTTCCCTCAGCCTATCCTCGTAAGTCATGTGCCTCAGACCCCTGATCATTTTTGTTGCCCTCCACTGGACTTTTTCCAATTTGTCCACATCCCTTCTGTAGTGGGGGGACCAAAACTGGACAAAATACTCCAGATATAGCCTCATCAGTGCCGAATAGAGGGAAATAATCATTTCCCTTGTTCTATTGGCAATGGTCCTACTTCTCAGCCACTGTAATCTCCAGGTCCTTTTCTGCAGAACTGCTGCTTAGCCAGTCAAGAACTGCACAGACCTTTAGCCATCTGCAACGTACAGTGCTCATACCCTGATGTACAGGTGGTGCCTTAGGTTTTGCTCCCTTTGTCAGCTTCCTGCTCTACCTGCAGCTCTTCTGCTTCTCTATAGCCTACTTCACTGCTCTGCTCCCAGGGCACTGTACAACTCCTCTAGCCACAATTCAGTTTCTCTGCTCTGCTCTCAGATAGCCATACCACCTGCCTAGCCCATCCTGCTCTGGCCACTGGCTATTCAGAGATCATTTCCTGGGTGAAGTTCCTTCAAAGAATTTCCATGCCTTCCCTGAATTGGCCAAGGGAGCGAGATGCACCTGTGTCTCAACCCAGGATGGTCGGTGGGGAGGGGATTGATGAAATTAGTAGCTTGTGGCTCAGTCACAATGTGTTCACAAAACAGGAGTATGTGGAGATGGATTATGTAGGAATATACTACAAGGAATCACATATCTATACAACTCGTAGGACAGGATTTTGTACAGTCCTGTAGAGCAATTTGTTGCCACACTTACACAGGAGGAGTAGTACTTCAATATACAGATAGTCCCATGGCTGGTCTAGTGAATAGTACAGTAGATTGGTATTTAGGCAACCTGGGTTCTAGTCTCAGGTCTGCCGCTGTTTGTCCTGGGGCAAGTTTCTGTGCCTTGGTTTCCCCATCTGTAGAACAAGGATAATGCTGTTGGCCTCCTTTGCAGTCTAGGGATAAAGAGTGCACTATTATTCATGAATTAAGATGCTCCTTTAACATAAGAAAGGGTGGGAGAAGTAAGCTCAACAATATTACTTTTCACAAGGGGTCTGATTCTGCAGCCCTTGCACCGAGTAGCACTCACTCACACATGTATTCCCATTGATACACTCAGGCACTGTGGTGATGGGGCAGCACAAGAAGAGACCTGAACTCAGTGGAGCAGTTGGCATGAGCAAGTGCTACTGACACTGAGTAAGGTTATAGAATTATGCTCATTGTTTCTAAGTACAAATCTTGCTTCTCTTACGTACTTTACCATTTCCACATTGTTGTTGCTGCCAAAGACAGGGAAAAAATAACTTCCAGATCATGTATTGGGACCAATTCCATGAACATCCAGAATGTAAACAATGAGGCCCCTGTCTTTGTGAGAGTATTTACTACGTCTTCCATTTGGTTATAAACAAATTCTGACCATGTAGCAAGTGTTACTGATCTCACTAGCTATGCCCATGTTGGGTAATGATTGATTTTTTTTTCTTTATGATAAGACATTTTATAAGTCAGGAACATTTTTAAAAGTATAAACAAGAGTTAATAATAAAATAGTCACTAAAACCAGAAACATATTGGAGTGACATTTCAAGTGCTGCTCACTCTTCTGAGGGTTTGTCTATGCTGTGAAGTTGTCGACAAAACTTTTGTCTTTCACGAGTACTTAAAAAGGCCCTCTCATGAAAGACAAAAGTTTTGCCGATGCAAGTGGCAGTGTGAACTCGACTTTGTCGGCAGGAGTGTTCTCCTGCTGACAAAGCTAATGCTGCTTATGGGGCTGAAAGTATTTTGTTGGCAAAAGTGCTGATAAAGTACAGACAAAGAGCATTTACACATGCTGACTTATCGACAAGGCTGTGTGATACAGCCTTGTTGCTAAAAGCTGTGTGGTATAGACAAGCCCTGAGAGAGAGAGAGAGAGACTGACTATTTTTCCTTTCAGCCTGAAGAACATTTCCTAGTAGATGAAACATAACTGCAACTGTTTTCAGTATTTCAGAAACATTTCTTTTCAGAGTATTCTGGTTTTGCCTTCAACATAGCATCTCTTTAGTTTCCTGCTCTGAGAACATGAGATTATATCTGGTTTCAAATGATTGCCTTTTAAAGTATTTAGATTAATAAAATACTGAAATTATTTGCTTTTCTCTTTTGCTTAATTGAATAGGTCAGACTTTGATTTCAGTAACATTGATGTAAATCTGAGGCTACTTTCATTCCAGTAACGCAGCTGAGATCAGAATCTGGCACAAAGTCTATTTTGGGGAAATACTGGAAGAGATTGTGTTTGTGACCATTTGGAACAGAGACAGCTGTTGCCTTTAGGAAGTGAAACTGATCTTTTATTTCTGTAACCCGCACTACACTTTTCAATCCAATGTCTCTTTGGGATCTACTGTCCTTACTTTTATTGTCCAAAAGTAATATGCCAGCGTCTCCACGGAACATTTTGGAAAATGTGCCTGTTGGGAGAATGGTGTTCAGATTGACTGCAGTTGATTGAGATGTAGGGGACAAAGTCCATTATGAATTTTTGGACATTTACAAAGCATTTTCTATAAATGAAGGTAATACGGAAATGGGTACTAAAACTGCTAAACTGGGGCTGTAATTTGGGAATTCAGGCCCTGAACCTGCTTTCCTTCTGCACTCAAAACTCCCAGTGATTTCAGTGGGAAAAGTAGATGTAAAAAAAGTACACTATCAAGTCCTTTCTGCATATTAGACAAGTCCCTTGGCAACCTGTGCGATCCAAAGTACAATGCAATGTGTTTTATAAGTAAGCAGAATGCTATTGCACCTATCCAAATACAACAGATGATAAGTGACAAGTATATTCTGTGAGAGAGACACCTTGAATGCGACACCTTGAATGCATGAATTCAAATGTAGTAGAATTTTAGATGCTTAGCCTTTTTCATAAGTAGTAATGAGTGTGATCACAAGAGGACTACTTGCATGAATAAGAGTTGGAGGATCAGGCCCTTATGGCCAAATTCTACTTTCATTTGTACTTGGTGCAACCTTGATGCAAGTTAGCCAGAAAATGTCACCCTGATTTTTTGAAACAATTAACAGATTTAAGTCCAGACAGGACCATTTGGATCATCTAGTCTGACATCTGCATAACATTGGCCAAACAAGGCACCTGGAATAGAGATGGTGGCCAGATTCTGATCTCTGCCATATAGCATGATTTTTCAGAAATGCTGCACACCTTCATCTTCAAGTCAGCATGAACTGCAGGTGCTCAATACTTCTGAAAATCAGTCCCTTGACCTTCATGAAAAATTACTGTAGATTTGACTAATGGCTGGCCAGTGTAATTAACCATTCGTTGTTAACTGTAATATAAGGATTTCTTTTATCTTGCATACTTAAACATCATTTAATCTTGTTTACTTGAGAAGGAGTATACAATGCAGTCCTGGTTATTTTGGAAAAAACAGTCAGGTTGCTTAGGCTGAAATTTAATTTTATTGGTTGAATGGTAATACATATACAGTATTTTATAGACATATAAAAGAAAGGCATTGTACAATTTGTTCTGAAGTTTGTAGTTTACACACAAGGAATTATGACAGAATCAAAACATGTTTTTTTTAATTTTATTGAAATGTTTCAGAGGATATATTTTACTGCGAGTCTGACAGCATATTACCCATAAGCCACATTGTAAAATGAGTTATATTATTAATATATTATTGAACAGCCTTCTAATACTAGATCTGGAAAATCAACATTCCCAAAGCGGTGATTCAGAATGAACATTGTAAGACTCAGAAGTCAGAAGAGTATCATACATTACCTGATGCTTTTATGATACAGATGCAAGAATTTTGGTAACACTGGACCAGATCTTCAGCTGGCGTAAATTGATATAGCTTGATTGACTTTGATTTACACCAGCTGAGAATCTGGTCCACAGTATTTTTGCAAGACAATTCCTTTTTTCTCCCCCTCCAAAGAGGGAAGATCAAGGCATGAGCAGGTTCACTGATTCAAAATGTTTACCTTCTATGCCTATATGGACAGAAAACACTTTAACACAGATTTAAATTAATATTACATTAATTTACCTGCACTAAGCATAGCCTCTCCAAAATTTTCCACAAATAGCGTGAAGTGGACTTAGAGCAGCTGTAGAATGCCAGCAGAGAACACCTTTGTACAAGGGAAGTCCTCACTGGTGTAATGCTTACAGAGGTGACATAGTTGCCTCATGCACCAACCATGTCCCTTTTCTTTCTGTTCCTTCTGTCATAAGAAGGGAAGCTGCATGTCAGGAATGTGAAGGGACAAAGAGGGATGTGACAGGGTGGAGCTGCACCATACCTGATCCTCCATTGATATAAGATCCTTGATGGAGGACCTTTTGCCAGTGGCATAAATTAGAGCTGCTCCTTTGCAGCTCTAATGTACGCTGGGACCAGGTGGCTCAAAGTCAGAGAGATGCAACTGGCAGCCTCTCATCTTGCTGTGAGAATCTAACTCTAGGAGTTCATTACCAAAATACACACACTTTTGAATATTAAGGAAACTATCCTTGAAGTAACAATAGCACACTGAATTAAGCGTTGATTACTAAACATGATAGAGTTGTCAGTAGCAAGTTTCATTTCAGTTATTCATTACATTACTGAAATAGTAAGGAAGTTACCTCAAATTAAAAATAGTATTGGTTATTTTTAGTAATAATGCTATGATAAGAATATAAAAATGGCCATACTGGGTCAGACCAAAGATACATCTAGCCCAGTATCCTGTCTTCCGACATTGGCCAACGCCAGGTGCCCCAGAGGGAATGAACAGAACAGATAATCATCAAGTGATCCATTCCCTGTCACTCATTCCTAGCTTCTGGCAAACAGAGGCTAAGGACATCATCCCTGCCCATCCTGGCTAATAGCTAATGATGCACCTATCCTTCATGAATGTATCTAGTTATTTTTGAAGCCGGTTATAGTCTTGGCCTTCACAATATCCTCTGGCGAGGAGTTCCACAGGTTGACTGTGAGCTGTGTGAAGAAATACTTGCTTTTGTTTGTTTTAAATCTCCTGCCTATTAACTTCATTTGGTGACCCTTAGTTTTTGTGTTATGTGAAGGAGTAAATAACACTTCCTTATTTACTTTCTCCACACCAGTCATGATTTTATATACCTCAATCATATCCCCCCTTAGTCATCTCTTTTCCATGCTGAAAAGTCCCAGTCTTATTAATCTCTCCTCATATGGAAGTCATTCCATACCCCTAATCAGATGTAAATTTACTCTTATCAAGCACTGTTCACCTGAAAGGGTCCCAAATAGTAAATATGCACCATGAAGCAAATACACCTGCCTCTGGAATTGAGGATGCCTGTGGCAGCTAACCAGTACCCTGCAAAACAGACTCTGTGTGGGGATTTTAGCTAAGGGTACCAAGGCTAGTCGTTTTCTTGCAGAAAGTCCCATGGGATCATTAGTAGCTATATGAATCACAGAGGACTTCAGGTTTTTACATTTCACTCAAAGAACTCAACACAGACGCTACCCAGTGAAAAAGACTCTCATTGACTTCAATTGACTTTGGAACAGGATGTCATAAACAGATAGTTAAGGGTTACTGCCTCTTTTACCTGTAAAGGGTTAAGAAGTTCACCTAGCCTAGCTGACACCTGACCAGAGGAACCAATGGGGGAACAAGATGTTTCAAAAGGAAGGAGGGAAATTTCCTTCGTTTAGTTAGTTTTTCAGTTTCAGCCAGAGTGAAAAAGATCAAGGAACCAGCCTCTTATCAGAGTAGTAAGTTTTTAGAAAGGAATAAATAGGTTTATGTTTATTTCTTTGTAACCTGCCTGAAGAGAAAGCTGTCAGAACTCAAATGAGCTAACGTTGGCTAGTCCCAGCTCGGTAAGGATAGCTGCAGCTGACAAGCCACAAGCCAAGGAAAGAACAGCCCCATGAAGTACCAGGAAGAATCTTGCCTTCACCAGTTTTCTATTTGGAAAGCCAATGTTAGAGGCCAAGAACCAATTAGAGGAAGAATCAAATTGGGTATTTGGGTATTTTCTTTGGTGTAATTAAGTTTTTGCCCAGGGGAACATCCTCTGTGTTTTAAATCTGTTGTCTGTGAGAGTAGCTGGTATGCTAATCTCTCCCAGAGGGTTTTCTTTTACCTTTCTTTTCTTTTATTAAAAGCCGTTTTTTTTAAATAACCTGATTGTTTTTTCTTTGTTTTTAGATCCAAGGGGGTTGGATCTGGATCCACCAGGAGTTGGTGGGAGAAAGGAGGGGGGATGGCTAATTTCTCCTTGTCTTAAGATCCAAGGGGTTTGGATCTGTGTTCACCAGGAAATTGGTGAAGTCTCTCAAGGCTACCCAGGGAAGGGAGTGCTTGGGGGTGGTGGCAGCCAGACCAGATCTAAGCTGTTAATTGAGCTTAGAGCTTCTCATGCAGGTCCCCCACATCTGTACCCTAAAATTCAGAGTGGGGAAGGAACCTTGACACAGGATATGATGCTTATACTTAAATTACTCTTCCCTTCAAATGAGCATTTATAGCAATTCCTCCACCTCTGCCCCCACAGTCCTTCAGATTCTGCATTTCTTAACAGCTCTGTTTCAGTTGCCTCAACATGCCTTGTAAAATCAGCACTGTCATGTTCTTTCATGTTTGGCCTTCTAGATACCAGGGAGATTGTAATTTCCTACTCTTTGGACTATGAAGACCCTCCTGTTCCACACAGGTTGGTATTGGAAGTCAGAGCTTGCGACGGTGACAAAATGCATTCTTCTACAGTAGCAGTACCTCTCATTTTACAGGATGTAAATGATAAACCTCCTCAGTGGGCTCAGGACCTTTAAGTGTAACCAAATCCAAAATAGCTTTGGGAATGTTAGTCTCACATTAGCATTGCACTGAATGTAACTTTTTTTGTGTAGAATGGAAAATTAACATGACTAGATCACTTAGCGGATTGCCATCAAAATCTGTGGAGCCTTTCATATGTACTTCATATGCATTCAGATCTGAGGCAAGCTAATATTGTCCACAATTCTCTACCACTATTTCAGTGTCTTTCACTGTATGAAATAAATTGATTGTTTCAGCCCAAGTCCTAGTTGGCTATTGTCCATACAGTTCCTAAATCAGCATCACCATTGATAAGCATGTCAAGGACTGAGTGGACACAGAGAATTATCTCCCCTCTAAGTCCTCCAGTTCTTCCAGATCAGGGTTGATATACAATAATAGGAAATCTTGCACCAGTGCTGGCTATGATGTAGACACATACAAGACTACATGCTTCATTCTGGTCAATGCAGGATTTTTCATAAGCGCAAGAATTAACTTAAAAATAAATCATTCAAAGGCACAAAGGGCAGAAAGACACCCAGTTGTGATTGAAAAGTCAGTGGGAGTTGGGTGCCTAATGCCTATGTGTTTCTAAAACCTCATCTGTAATGGACACATTCTATCTAAATGTTTCGAGAGGGTAGCCTGGCAAGGCATGAAGTTATCCTGTGCAGAGCTGAATCCTCTCAATCCCAACTAATTTCACTGGGAATTGAGGATGCTTCTGCAACTTGCAGGACAGCTCAGCACCTTGCAGGACTCAGTCCCTGATACAGCCATCACTCTGGTTTCTGGGCACCATATACAAAATGTAAAAGTAACAGTTCAGCCTTTCTTTTATCTTAAGCCAAGGACTCAAATAAAAGTCTTCTTAGCTGTTTTCCAGGGGGAAATTGCCAGAGAAATATGTTACTATATGTTACTGCATATATAAATATGTTAACATGATGCACCAATTTGAACTGCCACCACTGATTCTCCTCATGTCCTTGTCACATGTGACACTGAACTTCCTGAAAGAGTTTCCCTTGGAGACCTTCTGGTGTGACTCTAACATGTGGAGATAGAGACAGAACAGGCCCTGATAACATTTTAACCTATGATTTAATGCTCATTGAGTTTTCCAGTGAAACATTTACTCTAAACACTAATGAAATTTAAAGCAAGTCTTCCTGCCATATCACTGGATTTATGATGACATTTAGTCACAGATAAATAAAGCATGTACTATTTATCTTTTGCTTGTGAGAACACTTGTGGTTCTATTTGGGTTGGTGTGTAAGGGGCTGAGGAGGAGGAAGGATTGACAAGGATGTAGATATTCTGTACCTAGAGTATTGGCTTGGCAGAGTAGGAGCATACTGAGTATTACCTTTCCCCAACAGCATCTGCTAAGGTTTAGGGACCAGCAGTGGGGAATGAATCTGCTTCATCCTTAAAAAGAACATGGTATTTGTCATTCCTTGGCATGCTGCTCCAATAACCATGCAGGAGTTCTCCCTGCTTGTAGACTCTGCAGACAGAATGCCTCCACCTGATACCTGAGTGGTGCTCCTCTGAACAACTCCTCCCAAATACCACAATCACCTTTGACTTTATCCAAGTCTACAATGATCAGCAACACATTTTGTACTAATTCTGGTATTTAGGATAAGCAGCTTCCTTGCTCTGCGGCAGTGGTTATAATTCTTCTAAAAAATAACAGTATATGAAAGTACTGTATTCAGTAGAAATAAGAGCTTGTATAAAATTCATTGTTCATCATGAATTCCTCTATTCACTTAGCTATCACATTTACTTCTATAGGAGTTCTATGTGTAATTTGAAATTGTACAAATATCAACTGTTGAGTAATTTGGGACAAACCCAACATTCCTTATGTATTTTAAAACTCCCTTTGTAGTCGATTGCTTTCCATGAGTGTATATACCGTAATTATTTCCAACCATGCTGTTACCTTAGAATGGTCATAGATCACTCTGAACAAGCAAACGTACAGAACAATACTTGCTTAGTCTATGTTGCTTTCAGCATTGGGTAAGTACCATGGTCCAGTCTGTCCCTGCAAACGACAGTAACTGCAATGTTTTTAAGGGAGTACAAAGTTATTTGCTTGTGTGTGAGGGGAGCATCGAAAACTGGACAAAAGTTCTTTTAACCCTTTCCTACTCAAAGGAAACATAAGAGGATAATCTAACTCCAATTCAATTTCATAGGGAAGAAAAAATCATTCCTACACAGGAAACTCATATCCCAGCTTTCAGCCTAAAGCAAAATGTCATGGCCAAGTTATAAAATGCTTTAAAAAATGGGGTTTATATAAAGAAAGTGCTGACGGACCTTTAATTATATCCATGAGTGTGGCTATACAACACATACATTTTGATTTCCACTTTGATTCTTGAGGTCTGAAGCAATTTTAATTTACTGTGAAGTAACATCTTCCAGAATATAAGAGTGGGACACTTTATTTCAATATTTAAAATACCGAATTACATGCGACTTCTTTTCTAAATATCCATAACATCTGCACTGATTCCAAATGAATCCATTAAAGAAAATACATTCTTATGGTTGTGGAACACAAGTGTAATATACTAATGCACTCCTTGAAGACTATTGATTTTTGCAGAATCTATTTCTTCTACTTTTTATAGGCCTAAGTAACAACTATGGTTTAAGTTGCCTCATGCTTTTCTTGATTATAATTTTGCCACACTTTCACTGTTTAAGCTGAAATTTTCAAAGTTAGGTGTCTGCCTCAGGCTGAATATTTTTGAAAAGTTACAGGAAATATGGTTCAGTTATTTCAAAGTTGTGGGCATAACACTTTGCTAATGTTGAAAACAAATCTTCCCATTATTTGGTTGACAGACTAGCGCAGAGATCGGCAATCTTTGGCACATGGTCCATCAGGAAAAGGTCCTGGCTGGAAGGGCTGGTCTAATTACCTGCCGCATCTGCAGGTTCGGCTGATTGCGGCTCCCACTGGCCACGGTTTGCCATGCCAGGCCAATGTGGGCTGTGGGAAGGGCGGCCAGCACATTCCTCAGCCCACATCGCTTACCGCAGCCCCCATTAGGTCCCATTGGATCTATTGGAAATTGAGGACGCTCAGTCCCAGGTCCTCAAAGGATTCGTTGGAAGTTAGACATCTGAATATCTTTTGAGGATATAGAGATTATTGTAGTCATTGGCACTGTAAAATTTCTGATTTAATAAAACAAAAATGTCACTAGACAAGAACTGTGGCCTATATCCTCCAGTCCAGGTGAGCTGTGCTGAGCACAGACAGGAAGGAGAGGGAATAAAAATGGCTGTTTAGTCATTTTGTGCTCCCTGACTCCTGTGTAGCCCCTTCAGTGTAAACTAGAGCAACCTCATGACTGCTTAATTTACACCCAGCTGCAAATAGCCTCAAGGGGTTGTTCCAGCAGCCAGTAATTTCCAGGGAATAAAGATACCCTGGTCATCCCTCCATACTAAAGGAAAAGCATATATTAGTTGTACATACACATCTATAGTACATTTGTTCAGTTATAAAGAGCACAATCCCACAAGTGTCCTGAATGCATTTGACAAGTAATGCTTTGAATTCCTTCAAATTCAGGTTCCACATTAACATGCTGTTTTTAGATGGATGCTCAAGTTCCTTTACTGCCACAGATTGGGCCTAAACATTTGAACGATGACTCTGGTACTTTTGCTCAGATACAGATTAAGTATACGCTGGTGGTTCAAGTATCTGATAGAAGCACACTATTGCAAACAAGTAATGGCCACTTGCAGTCATCAGGAATAACCAGAGGAGACATGAAATACTGTTCAGCAACTCAAATATCTGTATGATCAAAATGATTAAAGAAACAATTACACAGAGTTTTTCTAATGTGAACAATAATATTGAGTATGCAAATATCTCAGAACCTTATTGTTTAGTTTGTTTAAAGAAGTGTCCTTTTCTTGTGGAGGCTAACAACAGAACAGAAATTTCATCTCCTCCTAAATGGGGCCACTCCCATAAAGTTACCCACGCAAAGATTATTTGTATCCTGCAGATGTAGGGACAGATTCTCAGCTGGTATAAATGGATGTAGTTCTGTTGACTTCAATGTGACAAGGTGGATTCACAACTGGATTCAAAGCCTACTGAAGCCAAAGGGAGTGTTTCGGTTAACTTTAGTGGAGCAATGTTGATTTACGCAAGTTCAGGATCTGGTTCATAATGTCAGTAAATAAAAAAAGAGCAGCTGAAAATAGTTGTTTCTTAGCTCGATCAATACAAAAGGCTGTGCAAGTGGATGGCAGAGAGAGAGGCAGTGAGATAAAACCTAGGTGATAATTGAATTGTGCACTTACGACCCCATCAAAAACCCATTGTAATCAATGGAAGCATTTCCCTTGGCTTCAGTAGGCTTTGGGTCTGGTCACTAATCCACCTTCTCTCATTCTATCTCTGAGGCACCTGTCCAAGAACAACTCTAATTTACAAGAGAACTTAGATATCAGGGAAATAATTCCCCTTGTAAAACTGGGATATAACTATCAACATAAATAGGAAATGTCAGGTCTCAGTAACTGAGGGCCTGACAGAAGGCAACAGACTCTGGCTCTGCAAGAGCCAGACAGACACGGGAGCCAGGAAAAAATAATTCTGGATTTTTCCAGCTGAATCAGAGAGGAACGATTCCTTGACTCCAAATGAAAATAGCCTCTGCTGAGATCAGCTAACTCTTCTCATCATGTGATGAACTCAGCCCTCAGAGACACTATTCTATCTAAGTTAGCTCAAACTCTGACATCTACCATCAACAACAGCCTGAAGAAGTTTGTGAACAAAGTAAAATAATTCACAAACATCTTTGGAGCACTCCCACCAAAAGCTCTGTTCAATCCCTACTGGTTCCTGGACACAGTTCAAACTCAAAACAAAGCTAATGATGACAAGTCTTATTGCAATTCAGGCCTAACAATTTATACAAATGGATTAAAACTACATTTTACTTACCTCTATTTCCTAGCACAGTAGTTTCAGCTGAGTAGAGTATTATTCTTTGCTGTGGCCATATGCTATTAAACAGTTGCTGTCTTTTAACACAGAGCTGGGTGCTGTTTAGCAATGGGAAAGTACTTTTGTGTAGGGTGGGATCTTCACTGGTTTAATTCAGCATAGCTCCAAATTACTCAATGGAACTACTCTGATTTACACCAGCTGATGTCTGGCAACAGTACACTCATTAGAGTTTTTAAGGCACTTTAGGGTCCTTTGGGATGAGGGGGACCATATGTAAGGTTAGATTATTAACATAATAGCTCTTGAAACTGCGGTAACATTAGACTCATTAAAATACAATGTCACAGAAGGAACTGTACTTAACCTTTTATTGAGGTTGACCAGGCTCTCGAGCTGTCAAGCAGAATCTCTCCCAAGAGAGAGAGAAACAGGCTCATGCTGCATTAGAGGGTACTGTAAACAAATGTCAGTACAGGATATGTGATGTGTGTTGAGCAATACACAAAAGTACACATGGGAGCAAAGCAGCTGCAACTGAACAACTGTTCTACTTTCAGAGCTGTGAAGAAGCTGCAAGGGGAACATTCCCTCAGTGATCTGCACTGTGATCTTTTCTAAAATATAAATTGCTGTCTCTGCCTTCCTTCTTCTTCCACAGGCACCGTCACATGTGTAAAAGTGACTCATGTTAAGAGGGGACTCCAAGTGCTAGCAGAAATATATTAGGTGTGCTTGAAAATAGCCAAATTGATACTCTGGTTGGGAGAGTCATATTTACAGATGGGGACTGGACATTCAACAATTTGAAGTACACCAGTGCTGAAGGCAATTTGGGAATCCCTGCCATGTTTCATATAGAGCCAGATTCAGGTACTACCCATGCTTATAAATGCATGTAACTTAACTAAGTCGAGCTAATGGAACTTGAAACATTTTTAGTTTTGCTTTTACATCCTTAGCATGTTTGCTTTCAGAGTAGATGGTCATAATGATTCTTGCTGGTCTTATCATCTATGAATCTATGAAAGAAATATATTCAAAGGTGGATATCCCAGATAATGTCAGTTAGACACTGAGTTCCCTACTTCATAGCTAAGGCCCTACTTTGCAATATTGTGGAAATTGCAGCTCCTGCAATATTAGGCTTCCAATGCAATTTTGACAGCAGGAACCCAGACATGCCCCAGACAGCCGACAGTGGGAGCCCTGGGCCATAGGTGCTGGAACCAGGAGTGCTGGGAGTGCTGCTGCACTCCCTGACTTGAAGTGGTTTTCATCATATCAGGGTTCACAGTTTGGTTCTATGGTTCTCAGCACCTCAACTATAGACATTGTTCCAGCACCCCAGCCCCAGGCTACTGACAGTGGGTTCCCACGAACAGCTTTTCCACATTACTGCAAATAATGATTTTCCACGATTTTCCATGTCTTGTCCACAGCTCAGGCACAATTGTTAAACAATCATCTCGTGATTTAAGTATCCATGATTAATTAACTTAAAGTGGAGATTTATGTTGGAAAGAATATGTATTTACTCTCTGCTCAGAGACTTTTTTGTGTCTCTTTCTGCCAGGTCTCATAAAGGTTTTCAATACACTAAGCAGTGAAACAAAGTCCCAGTATTTTATCATAGTAAAAGCAACGAACAATGACATTGAAGCAGATCCCATCAGGGAGGAAAAACCTTTGCTATAGACACATTCAATGTTTGGGTCAATACGATGATTTATATATCCCTGTCCCACACAGCCCCCCCACCCCAAAATGATTGAGTGTTGGAACAAATGAAGTTGGGGACTGATTCTGATGTCAGATACTTGGTGTAAATTAATCATGTACTTGGTGTAAATTCAGAGAAGTTGGATGTGTTACACAAATGTATAACTGATGTTTGTGGTATGAGAGTTAAACCCCATGTATCTTCATATTGTTTGTTGAAAACTCTATATTTCCATGTATTTTTAATGAAGGACAGAACCACCTAAGTAGCTGTGGATAAGTGAAAATTTTAGTAAGGTCAGTGAATCAAAATTTTTATTCACCTAAAATATATGTCATTATATGTCACTGGCTTGTTTAGTCTGTAAAACATAATAAATACAGTACTGTGAGCAATTATTGCCTTTGCAAATAATAGATTCATGATTCAAAGAATATATTATTTGCAGTGGATGTGGAAAATTGCAGTAATGAGATGAGATTGTATGAGTATGTGTATGAGATTGCATAATAAACCAAACAAGATATTGTGCAAGGCGTGTAACTAGCACTATATTTTTCTCTCTCTTTCCTAGATATATGAGATAATTTTATATCTATCCATATAGCATCTACACATACACACACTCTTTCTGTCTCTCTCATACACACATTTATGACTAAAACCACAGTACTAGATACAACAGTTACAAATTAATGTACATAATTATGTTTGCAAACTATAATCGTAAATTAATATTTTAAAGATGTACACAGCACCATAGTGATATAACAAATGTGACAACGTACCACAGAAAATTCCAGTCTAAGCATACATACAATGGCATTATGCATCTAGTCTTTAGCATCTTTGAATCAATTATGTCAAGCTAGTCCATAAAATAAACATTATAAATAGATTTTGTACCACAGAATCATTCTGGACACAAGTGAAATAATCAGCATGTATCATACCATGGACTAAAAGTTCCAGATTTTCTGCTGGTACAAATCAAACTATCTGAGGATATTCCAGTGATTGAAAACGGCAAAATATATTTCTGTTCCAACATAAAAACTGCACACCCCATAATAAAATTTGGATTTTGGATTGTTTATGGTTATAATTAGATAGTTCAAGAATTAGTCATAAAAAAACCACCCTCAGAGGCCAGGCACGAATAGCATTTTATTTGGTATGCAAAAAATAAAGTTACATTTTTCCTATAAATATTGACTATACTTGCCTGCTCTTTTTTATTATTGTTTGTGAATTAATGCATTTTATTTCATAAAATAAAATTGGACTTAGCATATGTTTATTTTTGGGCTGTAACATGGTATTTCTTGCTCATTTGTACCATTTCCGTGAAATATAATTTAAGAAAACTCCTTGACTTTGTAGTAAATGCCACACAGATATTCTCTAACTTTTCTTTTCTCTATCATTTAATAAATACACTCTGTCAAATTACCAGGTTAGGAAAACAAAAGGTATTTTTTCATTAAGATTAGAAATGTGTATCTTTTGGTATATTCAATTTATGGGCACATTTCATGTCTCAGATACTATCTAAAGTCTAGTGGAGTCAATCTTTCCTTTGACTTCAATGGGCTTCAAGGCAGTTCCTGTATGTGTAACTACTACACATTGCTGGGCCCTTGATATCTGAACCAGTAGTCACTTAAGTCAGGGGAGCCCAGATCCTCAAAGATGTTAAAGTGCGTAGCTCCCATTGAAATCAGAGGGAGTTAGGTGCTTAAACACCTTTGAGGGTCTGCATCTGGGTGTCTTTCCATTGACTTGACTGGATATTGATCAGGCCCTTGTACAGTCACCTCTGCTCTGCTCTCTGTTCATGTGTAGAGACACAGATGATTCTGACAAACCCCTTCCTCTTTCTCACTTTTGCTTTCCCGTTGTTAACAGGACTTTAACATGTTTTGTATGAAAGTAGTTGGGCTACACATGCAAAATTCCAGTTAGGCATGATTCTCTCCTTCACTCACATGTATTGGTGTGAACCAGGAGTAATTTGCGGTGACACCACTGCAAAACTGGAAGTAGAGGAGAATTAGGTCCGCTGACTTCAAAAAGCTTTACTTAGATTTCAGTGCCGTATTTTTGTGCCCTCTTCTGCAGCCCTTACTCACAGGGAGAAGTGTGTTTGCCTTAGGTGTAAGGCTATATAAACTTTTACCTAAAGTCCTCAGCATGCAAAGGCCACAGCTATATCCACCAGACCTATGTCTTTCTCACAATTAAAAAAAAAATTATATCAGTGTATATTAGGGGCTCTGCTGTTCATCATCAGAACTGCTTGGTATTGGGACACAGGATGTAACTTCACCAGTGGAAAGTCCTAAAAGGGAGCCACCCAAGATTTTCAGACCTTCAGAAGTCACCACCCACAATAATGTCTCTAACATTATGGTCTGTTGAATTTTGTTTTTGTTTGTCACATTAAATTAATAATATTCATAGCATTGGGGTTATACAATGGCTTTTGCAGATCACCCACAAATGCTGTTTATTGCCTTGTATAAACCCCCACTAGGAACATTATTTCCTAACTAGATTCAGTCCTTATGTTGACTAAAAGCATCAGTAGAAGTGATGGTGCTAGTGTCCCAGGCACAGACTGGATATGTCTGCAAAATCCAACAAGCAAGGCCAGAAAGAAGCAGTGGAAAGGAATTTAAGTGACTGAGAAAATAACTTAGCAATAGGCCTGGTGTATTTTCATAGAAATCACTAAGGTTATGTCTTCACTGCAGAGTTAACGCAGACTCTTACCCAAGTTTTAGCCCACACAACAAAACCTTTTACTTGGTTTGGAAGTGTTTTAAGCCCAGGAAAGCTGACCTGGCTATGGCTCTGAGTTAGAGCCTGGGATCCATTTACCCTTGGGGCATGAACCTGCCCACTTTGCAATGACGACACAGGCTAAATCACTTGAGTGTTGGTAGTCCTCCAATGCCTTCCCACAATCCCCGCTAAAGGACAGACAAGTTTTTTACCCATTGACATAATTGGCTGGGTTAGAATCTATTTCTTGAGTGTCTCGGCAAAAGACCCACACATCTACATGCACATGGGTGAGTGCAAAAACAGTGAGGACATAGTGATGTGGGTATGGCTTTGCTGTGGCAATGCCCACATCCAGAATAGGCTAATCCAGGTGCTCAGAACTGGGTGCTGATCACCTGGGCTAACTCTGCAGTAAAGACCTACCCACAGTTAGACAAGTTCTTAATGGAATAGCTAATGTTTATATTTCCCTAACTCACTGCTCTTGTTTGAAGTCCAAATAGCTCTTTCAAATAACTAAGTCGAGAGGGTGGAGACCTGGATTTTGCTTCACACTCCCCTGTGCCTGTTGTGCTATATGAGTTACCCTCAGAAATGCTACTTGGTTTAACTTAGAGAACGTGAATGTTCACCTGTATCTGCTCTGCTGCACACATGAACACAGCAAAATGAAGACTATTATGTAGGGCTTGCTTTGTACGCCTAGGCATTTAATTATCGTGAATATTTGGTAACAATTTATATTAAGATTTGGTTTATAAAGGGTAATACATGATTAATCAGTTTTTATCAAATCTGAGACATCCATAGATTGTTGATAACTGGAGCTGAGTGGGAAACATTTTTTCTATTGCATGGAAAGTTTTTTCCCATTGCACAAAAAGGCAGAGAGAGAGAGAGAGTGCACCAACCTTTTATACTGGCCAGAAAACCACATGTCCCTTTAATGACCATCAACAAGTTTCAGCACAGTTTGCCAATCAGTTTTTAAGCCTACAAAGCACTTTGTGATCCCTCAATAAAAAAGGCATTGTTATAAATGTGATTTGTTACTAATGCTTTACCTGAATCAATTTGCCATCTTCACTTAAAATACAGCAATTCAGAAAGCTACAATTACAGAGGAGTAATTTTCTTAATAACATGAGTAAAATTCATATATGAAAATACGATTATAGGAAGGGAAAATTACCATGATCTGCCCACCCACTGTTAAGTAGCCTTTTAACCTTGAAGTGTTTAAAGTCTCATCTCAATCCATCACAGTCCACTAATCTGTAGCTGGAGCCAAGGCACGTTTTAAGCTTAAAACTGATGTAAAAGAAGCCTGCCAGGAGTCCTTTGAGACATCTGAAATATAGTAGACTTACAAGAAGGCAGGTCCATGTATAATTTAAAATAAAGAAAGCCAAAAGCAAACTTTCCATTCAGTAACACAAAGGCCTTTGGGAGAATGATGCACTATTTAGAATGTCATGCAGAATATTCAAATACACAACCATAGAGTTTTTATTCTTGGACAATGCCGAAACATTTTCCCTGTTTACATTACAGATGCAGCTGCTGTCATAATGAGTTCTTTTAATAAGATAGGTGGACATCAGTGAAAGATCCATTGGTAGTGAAATCACTCTATTTAGATCATAGAATCATAGAATATTAGGGTTGGAAGAGACCTCAGGAGGTCATCTAGTCAAATCCCTTGCTCAAAGCAGGACTAACACCAACTAAATCATCACAGCCAGGGCTGTGTCAAGCTGGGCCTTAAAAACCTCCAAGGATGGAGATTCCACCACTTCCCAAGGTAACCCATTCCAGTGCTTCACCACCCTCCTAGTAAAATAGTGTTTCTTAATATCCAACCCAGATTGCAACTTGAGACCATTGCTTCTTATTCTGTCATCAGCCACCACTGAGAACAGCTGAGCTCCATCCTTTTTGGAACCCCCCTTCAGGTAGTTGAAGGCTGCCATCAAATCCCCCCTCACTCTTCTCTTCTGCAAACTAAATAACTCCTCAGCCTCTCTTCATAAGTAATGTGCCTCAGCCCCCTAATCATTTTTGTTGCCCTCCGCTGGACTCTTTCCAATTTGTCCACATCCCTTTTGTAGTGTGGGGGGGGACCAAAACTGGACACAATACTCCAGGTGTTGCCTCACCACTGCCAAATAGAGGGGAATAATCACTTCCCTTGATCTGTTGGCAATACTCCTACTAATACAGCCAAATATGTTGTTGGTCTTCTTGGCAACAAGGGCATCCTGTTTACTCATATCCAGCTTCTCATCCACTATAATCCCCAGGTCCTTTTCTGCAGAACTGCTGCTATAGATAGTTGGTCCCCAGCCTGTAGTGGTGTGTGAGATTCTTCCTTCCTAAGTGCAGGACTCTGGATTTGTCCTTGTTGAACCTCATCAGATTTCTTTTGGCCCAATCTTCCAATTTCTCTAGGTCACTCCTTATCCCTCCTTTCCCCTCTAGTGTATCTACCTCTCCCCCATCTTAGTGTAATCTGTGAACTTGCTGAGGGTGCAATTCATAGAATCATAGAATATCAGGGTAGGAAGGGACCTCAGGAGGTCATCTAGTCCACCCCCTGCTCAAAGCAGGACCAATCCCGAGACAGATTTTTATCCCAGTTCCTTAAACGGCCCCCACAAGGATTGAACTCACAACCCTGGGTTTAGCAAGCCAATACTCAAACCACTGAGCGATCCCTCTCCCCTCATCTCATCATCTAGATCATTAATAAAGATGTTGAACAAAACTGGTGCCAGGACTGACCCCTGGGTCACTCCACTTGATACCAGCTGCCAACTAGACACTGAGATATTGATCACTACCTGTTGAGCCTGGCAATCTAGGCAGCTTTCTATCCACCTTATAATCCATTCATCCGATCCATACTTCTTTAACTTGCTGGCAAGAAGTGGGAGACCATATCAAAAGCTTTGCTAAAGTAAAGATATATCACATCCACCACTTTTGCCATATCCACAGAGCTAGTTATCTCATCATAGAAGGCAATCAGGTTGGTCAGGCATGACTTGCCCTTGGTGAATCCATGTTGACTGTTCCTGGTCACCTTCCTCTCCTTCAAGTGCTTCAAAATGAATTCCTTGAGTACCTGCTCCATTACTTTGCCAGGGACTGAAGTGAGGCTGACTGGTCTGTAGTTCCCTGGGTTCTCTTTCTTTCCTTTTTAAAATATGAACACTATACTTGCCTTTTTCTAATCATTCGGGACCTTCCCCAGTCACCACGATTTTTCAAAGATAATGGCCAGTGGCTCTGCAATCCTATCAACCAACTCTCTCAGCACCCTTGGATGCATTAGATCTGGACCCATGGACTTGTGCATGTCCAGCTTTTCTAAATAGTCCTTAACCTGTTCTTTCACCACTGAGGGCTGCTCACTTCCTCTCCATACTGTGTTGCCCAGTGTAGCAGTCTGGGAGCTGACCTTGTCTGTGAAGACAGAGGCAAAAAAAGCATTTGAGTACTTCAGCTTTTTCCACATCATCTGTCACTAGGTTTTCTACCCCATTCAGTAAAGGTCCCACATTTTCCCTGACCTTCTTCTTGTTGCTAACATACCTGTAGAAACCCTTCTTGTTACCCTTCACATCCCTTGCTAGCTGCAACTCCAGTTGTGCCTTGGCCTTCCAGATTACACCCCTGCATGCTCTAGCAATATTTTTATACTCCTCCCTAGTCATTTGTCCAAATTTTCACTTCTTGTAAGCTTCCTTTTTGAGTTTAAACTCACCAAAGATTTCACTGTAAAGCCAAGCTGGTCGCCTGTCATATTTGCTATTCTTTCTGCACATCGGGATGGTTTGTTCCTGTGCCCTCAATAAGGCTTCTTTAAAATACAGCCAGATCTCCTGGACTCCTTTCCCCCTTGTACTAACCTCCCAGGGGATCCTGCCCATCAGTTCCCTCAGGGAGTCTAAGTCTGCTTAGATGAAAGTCTGTATTTTGCTACTTTCCTTTCTTCCTTTTGTCAGAATCCTGAACTCAACCATCTCATGGTCACTGCTGCATAGGTTGCCACCCATATCTACTTCCCCTACCAATTCTTTCCTGTTTGTAAGCAGCAGGTCAAGAGGAGCACAGCCCCACGTCAGTTCCTCCAGCACTTGTACCAGGAAGTTGTCCCCAAAGACCTCCAAAAATTTCCTGAATTGTCTGTGCATTTCTATATTGCTCTCACAATAGATGTCAGGGTGATTGAAGTCACCCATTAGAACTTGCACCTGTGATCTGGAAACTTCAGTTAGTTGTCTGAAGAAATCCTTGTCTACCTCATCCTTCTGATCTGGTGGTCTATAGCACACACCCGCCATGGCATCACCCTTGAGGCTCTCTCCTCTAAACTTAACCCAAAGTCTCTCAACAGGCTTTTCTCCAGTTTCATACTGGAGCTCTGAGCAATCATACCACTCTCTTACATACAATGCAACTCCTCCACCTTTTCTCCCATACCCATCCTTCCTGAAGAGTTTATACCCATCCATGACAGTGCTTCAGTCATGTGAACTGCCCCACAAAGTTTCTGTTATTCCAATCACATCATAGTTCCTTGATTGTGCCAGGACTTCTAATTCTTCCTGCTTGTTTCCCAGGCTTCTTGCATTCGTGTATGTGCACCTAAGATAATTAGCCGATTGCCCTACTTTCTCAGTATGAATCAGGATGCTTCCTGTGTTGTACCCTCCTCCTTGTGTTTCCTTCCAGTATCCCACTTCCTCACTTACCTCTGGGCTTAGGTCACCATTGCCCAGTGAACCTAGTTTAAAGCCCTCCTCAGTAGGTTAGCAAGCCTGCCTGCGAAGATGCTCTTCCATCTCTTCGTTAGGTGGATCCCATCTCTTCCTAGCAATCCTTCTTCCCAGAACAACATCCCATGGTCAGAAAATCCAAAGCCCTCTCTCCGACACCACCTGCATAACCATACATTCACCTCCACAATTTGACGGTCTCTATCTGGGCCTTTTCCTTCAACAGGGAGGATGAACGAGAACATGACACGTGCCTCAAACTCCTTTATCCTTCTTCCTCTTCTTCCTGGAGCCACATAGTCTGCAGTGATCCACCCAAGGCCATTCTTGGCAGTATCATTGATGCCCACGTGGAGAAGTAGGAATGTGTAGCAGTCCGAGGTCTTGATCAGTTTCAGAAGACTCTCCGACACTTCTGGATTCTAGTGCCAGGCAAGCAGCACACTTCTCAAATCTCCCAGTCTGGTCGGCAGATGGATGACTCCATCTCCCTTAGGAGGGAGTCCCCAACCATCATCACCCATCTCCTTCTCTTGGGAGTGGTGGTCATGGAACCCCCATCACTAGGATAATGCATCCCCGTTCTGCACTGCACACTCTGATTCTTCAGCAAGTTGTGCTTCCAGTACCAAACACTGACTTCTATCCAGAAAATCTTCATGTTCTCTGATGCAACACAGGGTTGATACTTGGTTCTCTAGTCCTTTAACCTTCTTTTCCAATATGCAGACCAGCTTGCAGTTTGTATAGATGAAGTCGCTTCTGTCCTTTGGGAGAAAGAAAAACATAGCACATTCTGAGCAGGTCACAACAGCTGATCACTCACTATCTGTGTCTTCCTTTTAAGAGGCTCCTCAGATGTTGTATGTACTACTCACAGGAGCCTGAAAGGCAAAAACAATCTGTGCACACTCTTCGCAGGCAAACTCCCTCTGTTTGCCTGTCCTCTGTTCACTGCTTACTCAGTTCACAGCTGGCTGCCTTTTTATAAGGCTGCTGACTTGAAGCAGGTGGCCTGACTCAAAGCCTTCCCTCCAATCAACCACTCAAGGTCCACTTGTGACAACGCACTCTCAATTCACACTTTTCAATCCAACATCCACATAGTCAAACAGTCACACTGTGATCTTGCACCCCATAATACATTATAGAATTATGCTTATGAGTGTACATATAACATAACTGGAATATGTTTTATGCTAGATATGCCATGTAATATATCTTTGCAAAGGTTCTGATCTACTGAATATATTCATCCTATTTGTATGCATGTATCATTTTTATATCTGTGTTGGCTCTATGCTTGTATTTAAAGTGTTTGCTATAGGAAGCACATAAGACAGATTTGTTCAACATAGCATGAAAGGGTTATTCAAGTAATTGGGAGTACTTAACTAACAATGGACTTTGGAAGATGGCAATTCACATCTGAGCTTTCCTGAGAACCTTCAAACTAACATGTAAACAATGGTGATGACCTGCAAAAAGCTGAATCATTCATAGACATGTGACTTGCCCAAGTGGCTAGAGATGTCATCTTGTGGCTGTGATGTTGCACAAGAGAGAGAATATAAAAGGCCCTGGAAACTCCTCCATTTTGTCTTCAGCTGGCTCAAAGTCAGATTTTGAGTGCAGAGCAGAGCGGAAGAATTACTTCTTGTGTCTTGCATACAATGCTCCTGCTAATACACCCCAGAATGATGTTCGCTTTTTCTGCAACTGTGTTATACTGTTGACTCATATTAAGCTTGTGATCCACTATGACCCCCAGATCCCTTTCCGCAGTACTCCCATTTTGTATGTGTGCAACTGATTGCTCCTTCCTAAATCTTGTTAGCTAATTGGTTCTGCTATAGCTGATAGGGCTTCATGGCACACCCACTGTTATTTATTTTCTCACACCATTATTTTAAAGTATATTAATCCACTATTTAAGTATGAATTGACTCTTATGTTTTGTTCCTAAAAAGTAAAGCAATATCTCACAGGGAAGAGTAGGCAGCTTTATTTACCTTAGTAAATCATTTAACGGTGAATTTAATAAGCTAAACAGTCAAAATGACTCTCCTGTTTACATCATTAGGGGGAAAGGCTGGCTGAGTGGTCCTGATTTGACTCATTTCTCTTTAATTGAGAACAGATTATAAAGCCATACAGATTTCCAGGCAAACTGACTGACAACTCTTTTCTGCAACCTGCACTGTTCTATGTGTACCATGAGCCATCTGCATAGCATTATAACTCTGCTGTTGATAGCACATCTTTTGAAAGGAAAGACAAAGCTCTACACAACAACAGGTAAACAATAGTTCATCACTTAACAAGTCAGTGGATTATTTCAGATGTTTATATGTGCGTATGTTAGTTTTCAGCTAGTACAAACAGTTAATTCATAGAAAGGTTTATTTTTTCCTGGTAGTCTTTGCAAAGGTGAACTTCCAGACACACATTGTTAAGGTATATTTCCAGTCATTTGGGCTATTCCCTAGGTATACAGAGAGATTTTAGTGAGTTATTCTATCTGGCAATAGGAAATTCAATGGACCATGCTAGTCATGGTTCTATACCAAGTCTCACTTGGCTCAGAGCCCTGGGCTATTATGTACAAACCCATTGTAGAACGAAATAATAGATAATTCAAAGTTGGCAGGTTCAGCTTGTTGTGACTGTTGATGTGGAACAATTTTTGTTCTACGCAATGAGAGAAGTAGACACAGGAGAACATAAAGCTTAATTTTGCACTCAGTTTTCCTAATCCACATGTTAGAGCAAACACCAGCCATAGAACTCTGTTCCATGCATGCCAGCTATTCTGGAGACTCCTTAGGAGGCTATAGAGTTACAAGCCAGATTTTACTTCTTCATGAAATTCAAGCTACTTATTATTGTCAACAAAACCCTCACTGAGCCAGGTCTCAGCTATCTCAGGCACCACTTCTGTCTTGCCCATCAAGTCATCTGTGTGCATCCTGAATATTTTGGCTATTTTTTTTCCATAGCTGGAGTGTGAAGAAGCTGAGAACACGGTGCCTTGATATCAGGCCCTCACCTTTGGAACTCTTTCCCGCTAGACATATATTTCAGCCATACCGTAGCCACATTTAGTTCCTATTGTAAGAAGGATTTCTCTGTGTAGACTTTTCCCTAATTCTAGGTTCTGGAAACATTATCAATTGGTCTAATGGGGCAGCATTTTCTCTCTGTTTTTAAAATTGATTTTAGTTGAGCTGGTATAAGAGAAATGACTGTGCATTCACTGTCATGTGAAAGGTAGGCAATTAATATCCTGGACAGCACTGGTGTTATTTCTGTAACTGTAGCTGCCTAATTAGAAAGAAATAATTATCTCAAACCAGTAAATGATGATTGGCAAATTACAAAATTCTTGTATTAGGAAATTAGAATACAGAAGGCATAAAGTTGTAATGATGTATCAGAGGATATGACCAATGGACTGGTATTATGTGGTGACTCCTCAGTTATCCCAGATGCAATTTATCAACACTTATTCATGGACACTGTGAAGTGTTATCTGAGATACCAGAGGGACAGATTCTTAAACTCTTGCTCAGACTACCAATTCTATACTTAACAAGTAAACCCAGTGAAATCAAGGGACTGTTTGTGAAGTAAGGTATTACTCCCCATGATCAAGGAGTGCACAATCTGGTTCAGAGTTACTTCCTATTGTATTCACAGGTATTGTTCTGATTCTAAGGATAATTCCTCTTCCCTCTGTAGCTGCAGATAAATACTGAATTTTAATGGTGACTGCTGCAGTTCTGACAGTCCACCATTTGTGCATGGGAGAATGAATGTATGCTTATGCGTGTCTTTGTTCAGGGAGTTTATAGGGTGATGGGGAGAAGTGGAAGAAAGAGGGAGTGTAATAATTATGCTAACAATAATTTCTTATTGTTCCTGTTTTACAGAACATGAACTATGAAGCTCCTGTCCTCCACCATATTATGACACAATTGTTTGTTTCACAATTAAGAACCCCTTTCTTCAGCTGAACTGTTTGGATAAAGATTCACCAGCTATTCATCTCAGCTATTCTATTGTGGGAGCTAAGAATGACACAAATTTGGTATCTTTGTTTTAATACAGTCTACTGGGAATCTAGAATGCTTGTGAAAGCAAACCAAAAAGTCACTGCTGGTATTATGTTTGACACAGAATCCCAACATATTTTAACTAGCAGAATAGCTAGGTACAGTATGAGGTTATTCTTGTTTTCTAATTCTGTAGCCTCATTATTTCTAGGCAGAACTAGTAATTGCTTCACACTCCAGAGACAAACTACTGGCCCTCCTTCTTTGGTGACCACTCAGAATTTCCAGTATGATGTGTTTCAAGGAACTCAGAGTCCAACCATCTTTCAACTACTGATTGAAGTAGCTGATCAATTTGGTGGAAACAAAGCTAGTCAGTTGACTACCACAGCAACTGTAATACTGTATGGAATTCCTAGGACTGTAATCAAGCTGAGTAGCAGAACAAAAACAACTATCACTACAGTAAGTATGTAGCATTCCAGTACTTTTCAAAAGTTCATCAAATCATAAAGGCCCAGATTTTAAAGGTATTGAGCTGTTGCTGCACTCAGCATTGCAGTGACTAAAGGATTTAGGAGCCTGTCTCATTTTCAAAAGGAATTTATGTATTTGGGAGACTAAATCCCATTAACTGTTGATGGGATTTAGAATCCTAAGTGCCTAGATCCCTGTTGAAAATGAGATTTAGGCTCCTAAATCACTTTGGTATTGCAACTTCTAAATACCTGTAAAAATTTGGGCCTAAGTGTCTGGGAATTCCAACAGATGTCTCTAGCCCAGCGGGTCTCAACCCACAGCCCACTTGCGGCCTCATCAGCATACAGCTGTCGCCCATGTGACATCCTCAGGGCCGAACTAGTTCAGGGCAGGAGGGGTACATGCTCTGGGTGAAGATCTGCGGTATGTGTGCAAAAATGGGGAGGGACAGGATGGGGTCCAGAAACAGGGTCCCCCAGCAGGATCAGGTTCAGAAGTATCAGTAACCAGGCCAGGTTAATTAGATCCCCTGACCTCACAGGATTGCAGGTCCAGTCACCCTAGCTGGAGCAGGCTCCCTGGCACTAGAACTGCAGCAGCAGGTAGATAGGACGGGCTGTGTGGCTGAGTTACATGCAGCCTACGTAGGAGATCAGCAGGCCTGGAGAGGGGGTTGCAAGGGGCTAGGGCTGCGGGGACAGGGGTGCAGCTGGTGCATGGGGGCAGACTCTAGATGGGGGAGACCGGTGACTGTGGGTAGCCCCTGGATGGGGGGATACATACTTTAGCAGCTGTGTGCTGCTGGGGCGCAGTCCCTAGATAGGAGGCTGGGTGCATGGAGGGCAGTCCCTGGGTGGGGGGCTGTTCTGCCCTGGACAGGGCATCCTGTCTCTGCAGGGCAGCACCATATGCCAGCCCAGAGTTGAAGGGTCTGGATGCTGGGGGAACAGTCCCATAGGGTTGGGTGATGGGGGGCATTCCCTGGTTGGAGGGCAGTCTGGAGAGGGGCTGAGGGGCAGTCCCTGGGTGATGGGGGACAGTCCTTGGCTGGCAGGCTGGGAACATTATGCCGTCCCTGGCTGGGGGGGCAGGGTTCCCCATTTTTGCAGGCAGGGTCTGCAGCCGCATTCTCTCTGGGTGCTCAACCCAGCTGTGCTGCCAGGATCAGCATGGAAGTGAGGGTGGTAATATACCATGCCCTGCCACCCTTACAGTACATTAATTCATTTTCATAGTTAAAATTTTGACTTATTTTGCTACTTTAAAATGCTCTTGGTAGACGTTTGCCAGTGTTGAAATGAAGGACATTATATCGATCTGAACTGTAGTGCTGTCATACAACAAATACCCTTATTTTTTGTAGATGTACAGGTAGTATATTTATTGTGTGGATACGGCTCACAGAAAACATAGAGAGCTGCATACACGGCCCACAATGGTAAACAGGTTAAGAGCCCTGCTTTAGGCATAGCTATCTTGACAGTATAAGAGGAAAAATACATCTATCTTCTCAATTTCCTTATTACAATATAAGGCCAGATTCTGACATAATTACTTATGTTGTGTAGCACCTTACTCCATGAGTGGTCCCTTTGGCTTCAAGTACAATTCCACATAGTTAAGAACATCAGAAACTGGCTGAAAATGAATAATTATTTTAGTTATTAGTCATATGAACATACATGGCTAACATAAGATGGCTTAAATCAAAATTTGATTTTCTTTCTAAAGCTCTAGCTCAACCTCAAGTTAGGGGCTTAATGCAGGAACTAATGGGTGAAATTCTAGACCAGGGGTGCTCAACCTGAGCCTGAGAAGGAGCCAGAATTTAACAACGTACATTGCAAAAGAGCCACAGTAATACATCAGCAGCCCCCTATCGTGTCCCACCCCTGCTCCCAGCGCCTCCCACCCACTGGCAGCCCCACCAATCAACACCACCTTCCCCTCCCTCCCTGCACCTCCTGATCAGCTGTTTTATGGCATACAGGAGGCTCTAGAGGGGTGGGGGAGAAGCGAGGGCATGGTAGGCTCAGGGGAAGGGTCGGGAAGGGGTGGACTGGATGCAGGGCCTATGGAAGAGCCAGGGGTTGAGCATCGAGCATCCCCCAGCACACTGGAAAGTTGGCACCTGTAGCTCCAGCTCCAGAGTTGGTGCTGCATATTAACTTTGGAAGAGCCGCATGTGGCTCCGGAGCCACAGGTTGGCCACCCCGTTCTAGGCCTTGTGTTATGGAAGAAGTCAGACTAGATGATAATAATGATCCCTTCTGGATTTAAAACCTAATGAAGACCCGCTAAATTGACCTCTGATCGCTCTCCTCTCAACTCCTGTATTGCACCTGAATGAGAAGCATAAGGGGAGTCGATGGGAGAGGATCTCCCATCAACATCACATAGTGTGGACCCCATGGTAAGTAGATCTAAGTACGTCGACTTCAGCTATGTTATTCATGTAGCTGAAGTTGCATAACTTAGCTCGATTTCCCCCTGTAGCGTAGACAAGGCCTGAGGCACTGTTCTCCTGGATGTTGCTATCTCTTGGGTGAGACGTAAAACAGAAATCCTTTTTAGTTCCTTAAAGATACTTTTTGTAGGAATCTGGGGCTTAACCCTGGTGTTCTATCCAAATTCCTAACCATTTGAATGACCACATTGTGCTTATCTGTATTTCACCTGAATTTCATTTAGCCATCCTATACTTCTCTTTTCCTCTCCTAAACTGCTATGTAGTATAATATTGCTGGATAATGTGATTCTCATATGTAGATTTAAAGTGCTCTGGAATCCTCCCCCTGGGATAAAGGGTTCCTGCTGACACCCGAGAACCAGGAATGGAGACGGATCATTCTGAGACTGTGAAACATGTGGACCTAAGGCTGAAAAGGATCCTAGCAGGAGCGGGAAAGAATCCGTTGATTGTCCTTCATGTGGGAACGAATGATACGGCTAGTTACTCGCTGGACTGTATCGAGGAGGACTATGCCGGACTGGGGAAGACGCTCAAAGAAATCGAGGCTCAGGTGATCTTCAGTGGGATTCTGCCGGTTCCTAGAGTGGGGAGGGGTGACGAAGGAGCAACAAGATTATGACGATTAACAGATGGCTCAGGCAGTGGTGCTATAAGGAGGGTTGGGGTGTACGGTCATTGGGAAGCGTTTACGGACAGACGACTGTTCGCTCAGGAGGGACTTCATCTAAGAGAGGGAATAAGACTTCTAGGATGGAGGCTCGCCGACTATTAAGAGAGCTTTAAACTAGGAAGTTGAGGGAGATGTTGGGAGATGTTCAAGGAGATCTCCACGCCGGAATTTAACCTGGAGAGGGAAGTAAACAAAGTGAGAGGGATACCTTCGTGGACCAAAGAATTGACCAAGGAGAAAAGCGGAGTAGAAACTAGACAACGGGTGATGCTGGTGGTAGAAGGTCTGTGCAAATGGGGAAAGAATGTCACTAGACACAAACGCCAAAAATTAAAATGTCTGTACACTAATGCGGAGCCTAGGTAAAAGATGGAGGAAGAGCTACTGTGTGCAGGAAGTGAAACCGGATATATAGGGATAACAGAAACTGGTGGAATAGTACTCATGCTGGAGTAAGGTATTGAAGCTATGTGCTGTTTAGAAAAGACAGGAAGAAAGGCAAAGGTGGTGGAGTAGCCTTGTACATCAATGATGAGATTAACTGTAATGAAATAAGAAGTGATGAATGGATAAGACAGAGTCTGTCTGGGCAAAATCACACTGGTAAAAAGCTACTAGAGCTTCCCTAAGATAGTGCTTGGGGTGTGCTACAGACGCGCGGGATCTGATTTGGATATGATAGAGACCTCTTTAAAGTGTTTAACGAAGTAAACACAAGGGGAAATGTGTGATTATGGAGACTTCAACTCCCAGATATAGACTAGGGGACGAGTGCTTGCAAGAATATAGGGTCGATTTTTCTGGATGTGATAGGCGGATGGATGTCTTCATCAAAGTAGTTGAAGTACCTACGAGAGGGGATGCCATTTTAGATTGGTTTTGGTGAGTAGTGAGACCTCGTAGAAGAAATGGTGCTAGGGACAACCTTGGTTCGAGTGATCATGAGCTGATTAGTCAACTAGATGGAAGGATAAACAAAAATAGATCTGGGATTAGGTTTTTGACTTCTCGAGGGGGTAATTTAAGAGTTAAGGAATTAGTTAGGGAAGTGGATTGGACGGAGAACTTGTGGATTTAAATGCAGAGGAGGCCTGGAATTACTTTAAGTCGCAGCTGCGGAAACTGTCGAAAGCCTGCATCCCGAGAAAGGGGAAAAAAACGCATGGGCAGGAGTTGTAGGCCAAGCTGGATGAGTAAGCAACTCAGAGAGGGATTAGGAAAAAGCAGAAAGCTACAGGGAGTGGAAGAAAGCGGGATTAGCAAGGGAGCTACTTTATGAGTCAGAACATGTAGGGATAAAGTGAGGAAGGCTAAAAGCCGCATAGAACTGGACTTGCAAAGGAATCAAAACCATAGTAAAAGGTTCTATAGCCACATAATAAGAAGAAAACAAGAAAGAAGAAGTGGGGCCGCGATACACTGAGGATGGAACGGAGGTTAAGGATAACTAGGCATGGCCCAATCTTAAATAGAGACTTTGCCTCAGTTTTAATAGACTGTGAGGAGTTTAGGGATGATGAGGGATGATAAACGGAGGTGGATATGAGGTGGATATTACACATTGAGGTAGAGCCAAACTTGAACAGCTTAATGGACAAATCGGAGGGCCCGGACATCTCCCATCCGAGGATATTTAAAGACTGGCGCATGAAATTGCGACCCGTTAGCCGAAAATTTAAGCACTCGATAAACTCGGGGTTGTCCGTATGACTGGGAATTGCTAGTAGTTTCCTATTTTTAAGAAAGGGAATAAGTGATCCGATATTATGTGTTAGCTTGACGTCTGTAGTATGTAAGGTCTTGGAAAAATTTTAGGAGAAAGTAGTTAAGGACATAGAGGTCAATGGTAATTGGGAACATTGAACATGGATTTACTAAAGGTAGATCATGCCAAACCAACCTGATCTCCTTTTGAGAAGGTGACGGATTACTTAGATAAAGGAAATGCGGCAGATCTACTTTACCTTGATTTCGTAAGGCGTTTGAACACGTCGCATGGGGACTGTTAGTTAAATTGGAAAAGATGGGGATGAATATGAAAGTTGTAAGGTGGATAAGAACTGGTTACAAGGGGAGACTCCAGCGGGTCGTACTGAAAGGTGGAACTGTCAGGCTGGAAGGAGGTTACTAGTGGAGTCCCTCAAGGATCGGTTTGGACCGATCTTATTTAACCTTTTTATTACGACCTTGGCACAAGAGCGGAATGTGCTAATAAAGTTTGCGGATGACACAAAGCTGGGGGGTATTGCTAACACGGAGAGGACCGGATACTATCCAGGAAGATCTGGATGACCTTGTAAACTAGTAATTAATAGTAATAGGATGAAATATAATAGTGAAAAGTGCAAGGTCATGCATTAGGGATTAATAATAAGAATTTTAGATATACGTTGGGGACAGCATCAGTTGAAAGCGACAGAGGAGGAGAAGGACTGGGGTATTGGTTGATAGCAGGATGACTATGAGCCGCCAATGTGATATGGCTGTTAAAAAGAAATGCGGGTTTAGGATGACAGGCGAGGTATTTCCAGCAAGGATAAGAAGGTGTAGT